>NC_133324.1:153814462-153886962 GCF_042186555.1 Aquarana catesbeiana | reverse complement strand
CATTGTGACAGCAGATGCAATTCTCTGCAGCCACATACGAAAAAAAAAAAAAAAATATTACATGCACATTTTTTTGCCTGTAACAAAATGTGCATTGATTTTTTTTTAAAGTGAACTTATCCTGTAATAAGGCTCATACAGAAGGGGAGAAAATAAAATACTGTATGTGCTCCACATACATCTGGTAATCATACCTCATAAGGTACTGGGCGAACTTGCAAATCCTAATATGAAACAGGGCATACTATAGACCTGTAATATCAAAAACCAATATAAAAACCCATAACATTATATGAAGCCCCCTAATCTACTGCCTGTATATCAGGCGTATTTATAAAAATATATGAACCAGCCTCCCCAACACACTTGTATTCTATATAAACACCTTCCATAAGAACTACACTTAACAAACCATTCATGAAAAATTCTTACCGAATAAACTTATAATGAACCCAAATAAAACTAGGGAACAAGAGCCTTCAGTGATAATAAAATAGTGCCCCATTGTGTGAATGGATGGCCAAGAAATTATAAATATAATAATATCATTTTATATAGTAAGTCCCCCTTACACTGTATAAATCAAAAAAGATCTCTCCAAGCTACATATCCTAGTACACCCACCTTTAATTTATATAATTAAGGGCCAAAGGGTCAGCATCCCCTCCATCCAAATAAAGAACAATCCTGGGTATCATATTTGCTATTTATATATTCCTCCATTACGGAGGTTTTCCCCAGTATATAACATTTACTTCCACCCTCCTCAGGGTAGAAGTCATTATCATATACCCAAATGGTGCTTGCTCCACTCCATCATTTCCATCCTAGTAGTCTGAGGGTGGAAGTCACTGCACACAGAATAAAAGAGGGGATCAAATATGCCCTGCCGGTAACCATGCAAAAGTCTGCAGTCTAGCACAAACCACCACCTCCATCCCCCAACATTGGCTGCCGGACAAATCAAAAACAAACATCTCCATCAACTGGACCATCCAAGAACAGACTACACAACTCACCATGTCTCTATGCAAAGGGGCAATGGCACCACCAATTGTCAAATTGGCGCTTCTTATAACACAAAAAAAGAAGGAAGGAAAAGTCCCACCTCGTTCTCGTCCATAGGTCCCAAGAGAAAACCATGTAGGACTAGATACAGTATTTAAAGCCACTGGGCCATTTGTTCCAGTCTTATTCAAAATGAAGTAACATACAATAAAATAAAACTTGAAAATGCAATAAACAAAAAAATGCATACATAATTGTAAATAATCTCAGGTATCCATTGAAAAGTATAAACAGAGCCTGTTTAAACTACAGAGAGGGTTTAACCACTTGGCAACTGCCTGCTCGCAATGCACTGTGGCGAGCGGACACTGTAGGCAATGTGACGTACCCATAAGTAGCTGCCTACTTCCGGGTTTAGGGTGCAAGCATGTGCACCCCCTTTCCCTGCACCCGCTGTACTGTACTGATTGTACTCAGTGGGAGCCTGTCAGCAAGTCTTGGCCAATGATTCACAGCCCAGAAAATGCTGATCAGCTGTTTGCAATCACAGCCCAGAGCTCCTTGTTGGTAAACAACACAGAGCTCTGTACAGAGCAGGTAATCTGTCAGTTTTTCATCCCTGCAAAGCAAGGATGAGAAACTGAGAGATCTAGTAGTAAAAGCAGCACACTTTACACACATTATACATAGATAGGCACACGTTTAACCCTTGATCCCCCTAGATGTTAAGTATATAATTTTTCCCTTTTTTGTCTAAAATTGCCTTTAAAATCCCACTTCTGAGGTTTTCTATTTTTTTAGATGTTAACCCCTTCCCAGCCAGTGTCATTAGTACAGTGACAGTGTATAGTATTATTGCTGATCACTGTATTAGTGTCACTGGTGATGTCAGTGGCAGTTAGTCAGTTTACCCCCAGCATCAGTTATTGTCAGATTACCCACTGCACTATTGCAGTCCAATTATAAGAATTGGGAAGAACCTGCGCTAAAAAGCAAAAGGTGAAAAAAACGGACTGCAGCTGCAACAAATACCACAAATATCAATGAAGTGTAAATCAAAAAATTAAAAAATTAAGTGCGCTTGCATTCAGTGACATAAATCAATATTTCAACAATGAAGTGACAGAAAAGTGAATAGAATATAAATGACTGGACTCTTATGTAAGTCAATATAAGGTGAGTAAGTGAGTTACCAATGATTAGTAGTACCAGATTCAAAAAGTGCTTACAGGTAAATAATATTAAATAAGGTATACATAGAATGGCCTAACACAAAAACGACCAATTCCATAATAGGCTAAAAATAAAAATAAATATAAATAATAAAAATTAAAATGAAAAATATCCAAGGTCATAAATTGCTAGTGCATTGAAAAGCGCAAGTAGTAGTAGAAATAAAAGGGCAAGTGGCTTTAGCCTAGCCAAGGCCTTTTAGCTTGCTGACGCTCCCGGTGTTCCTATGGGGGTAAATCTCCAGGCTCCCTTAGGTTATCCTCATGTCACCATTCAACACGAAAAACCCGGATGACCTGGAGGGATGTCTGTGATCCAGATCTTCTGATGGGGCCTCTCTGCTCCCAGGAGGTTTACCTGTCTGATTGGAGTCACCTGAGCTCAGTCAGGTTGTTGAACTGTCAGGTGGCCAATCGGACAGGTAGAGGGAAGATCAGTAATGTCTTCTGCCTTAGGGGTCATCACACCGGCCGACATTACTGATCTTCCCTCTACCTGTCCGATTGGCCACCTGACAGTTCAACAACCTGACTGAGCTCAGGTGACTCCAATCAGACAGGTAAACCTCCTGGGAGCAGAGAGGCCCCATCAGAAGATCTGGAACACAGACATCCCTCCAGGTCATCCGGGTTTTTCGTGTTGAATGGCGACATGAGGATAACCTAAGGGAGCCTGGAGATTTACCCCCATAGGAACACCGGGAGCGTCAGCAAGCTAAAAGGCCTTGGCTAGGCTAAAGCCACTTGCCCTTTTATGCTTGCCATCTGGTAAGCAGGCTCTACTACTAGGGTGGATTGTCACTACTGCTTAGAAGTGCACGGTGGTGGTGTTTTCACTTTGAAATAAGGACTTGGAGAAATCCCCTTGATGTCATTTATATGAACTTTTAATAATTTTAGCGCAGCTTTTTACAGGACTCTAGATTTTGGTGTGATCGCACTATATGCTGCTGCTTATATGTTTTTGTGTTAGCGCGGTTCTTCCTATTTTACAAGTAGTAGAAATAAGTTCAGTCCATTCATAGAGAGTTCAATGAAGGCAAACCAGTCGCATGAGGGAAGATCACATATCCACAGCTCATTAGACGCAGCCCATGTGAGTAGAAGAAGAATGAAGGGAGTGAGAAAGGAACTCCAAGCCACCGGTGAATCCAGAAGACAATAAAAATGGACACTTACCAGAAAACGGTGGACCTCCTTAATAGCAAGGTCATAAGCACATGCAGACATGGCCCTCTGCAGGGACAGGTGGATGGCAGCGTCTGGATCAACCACTGTGTGCCGTGTTCCAACAGGAGGCAGTTCTGGTACGTAAGCCTAGAGGGAGGCACTCGCTGTACCAACCGTAGGGGTCCTCAGCACTCTTGTTGGTGGCCTTTGTCACCCCGTGTGAGTATAGTGAGGCCTTTGTTTTAGTTTTGTTTAGTTTTGTATAGTTGTTTTGTTTCACTGTCACTGATCGCCACCATTAGTAGTATAAAAAAATAAAAATGTCAGTATATATACCATAGTTTGTAGGTGCTATAACTTTAATGCAAAACAATCAATATACACTTATTGAGATTTTTTTTTTCTTTTTTTTTTCCAACTTTAAGATTTTTATTAAACATTTTTTGTACAAATACAAATATAGCAGGTGTACAATGATGTTCATATTTTCAATAAAGAAATAGTGTAAGCACATCTGAGTAGATTAGGTTCTTGAGGTAAAACAAAGAAGAACAACTGTGGAGTCTTTAATCTGAGTTGTAGTGCCTGGAGAGTTCGAGTAGGAAGATAAAATTAGCATTAAGAGCCCGTCACCCCTACCGGGAACACACTGTGAGCAGGCTATATGTATGCCCTTCCAGGACTGGTGAATGCGACCCAGGATATGGTCGCCTCGATTTAGTCACAAATTGATAACAACAAAAGTACTTGAACCTAAAGCCATTGATAATAATACCAACATCAATTAGAGTGTAGTAGTTGTAACAGCTTTGTATAAACATTAATTGTTTAATCAAACCAAATTAAACATATAACCAAACATAACTATTCAGTATTGATAAAATTTAATTTCCTGCACTGGATGTAATGCAACACCAATAGAAATGGTCTTTTTCCAATTACTAATTAATTTTAGGTTCATCAACGCAAGACGATATTGTGCTTTGATAGCTAGATATCCCAGAATTTATGGTAGGTATGTGCTCGACCTTCCTTGTATGCCAGCATACTTTCCATGAGGCTTTGTGAATTCACCCTGGCGATAACTTCCTTTATATCTGGTGGGGTAGTGGATTTCCATCTCACTGCTATGGATATACGAGCTGCAAATAGTATATGTACCACCACTTTTCTGTGTGTATATGGGAAGGAGTCTATCCCCAGGCACAGTAGTGCTAATTCTGGAGAGGGAGTACATTGTGAATTAGTTGTGTCTGAGATTAGAGAGAATACGTCTGTCCAATATTTTTTCAGAACCTTACAGTGCCACATGACGTGTAAGAGGTTTCCATTATTGTGACAATTCCTCCAGCATAGTGGGGATAAAGAGGAGTTCATAGTGTGTAGACGCATGGGAGTTATGTACCATCTATGAAGAATTTTATGGGAGTTGTCCCAGTGGTCCACACACGCTGAAGATGTACTATTGTATTCAATAGCTGTGAGCCATCGTGGCAGTGTAAAGGACTTTTGCAGTTCTATTTCCCACTTATTCATGGTTGAAAGCTTGGTTTGTGTAATGTGGAGGTTGCAGTATCTATAGCACAGCAATATACCCTTAGCAGTAGGTTTGTGCTTGTTCATTAGGAAATTCCATATAATTAATGGAATTTTCGTGGTAGTGGTTGGGTATTTTTTATTATATTGTTTGATTTGCTGAATCATAAAGGTGTCCACTGCTGTAGGGTTCACTAGATCTGCAGTGTCATAGTGGATGCCTTTTTGTTTCCAGTGGTGGGTTGAAAAGTTTGGTATGAGGTATACATAGGCTGTGAGAGGTATATGCAGTGTGTGGGATGGTTCATCTGTAAAATTATTTTTAGTCAGGAGGGACCAAGCCTCGAGTGATGCTTGTACCATTGGGTAGTCCGGTATTGCGGGTTTATGATGAATGGTGGATGCCATAAGGAGTGCTGTTAGATCATGACCTGGCGTGATATGTTGTTCTATGTGGGACCATAGGTTGTCCTCTCGACAGGAGAACCAAAACTTCAGTTGGTCCAATAAGTAAGCTTGATGGTAGCATAAGCATTTGGCAGTCCCCCTCCTCCGATTGTTCTCGGTTTATATAGAGTCGTCAGTGCAATTCTGGGTTTTTTGTGTTGCCAGATAAATTTGTTCAAGAGCGACGCCAATTCGGAGAAATTTTTTTGTGGAATTGGGATCGGGATGGTTCTGAAGAGGTAGAGTAGTTTGGGAAGTATTTGCATTTTATATGCAGCTATACGTCTAACCCAGGTTAGGTGAAATTTAAAGATTTGGGAGAATTCCGTCTGTATGTGTGCTAGAAGGGGAGGGAAGTTGGTAGTGTATAATTTAGATATAGGGTGAGTCAATTGGATACCTAGATAGTTGATAGAGTCCCAATTGCAGGGGAATATTTCTTTAAGATTGTCTTTACTGTTCTCAGTTATATTTAGAGGTAGGGCATTTTGTCCTCGAGGTGTAGTAGCCTTCAATTTGTAAATCCATTTTGTTTCTTAGTATCTCTGGTCCCAATCTCCTCCCTTTCATTCTTTTTAAAAACCTCTAAAGCAGCAAATGTATTCACGGATGTGTCATGATTATGATAAAAACCCACATGATAGGCTAGAGGAATAATCATTTTTCCATTCTCAATATAATAGTGATGATCATGGAGAGAATATTCTTCTAGTCTTTCCAATATACTACACCTTTTGTTTCAAAGTTTGCTGAATGATTTAGGCCAAGCAATGTCCCATTTGGTAACACAGCTGTCTGTCTCAGGGATCCACTGACAATATCTACACTTGCGTGATGTCACCCCTTTTGGGTAACAGCCATGGTATATCTCTTGGTTGGTAGTGACTCCTGACCAATTTATCCCTGATGGAACTTGATCTTCTATAAGTAATTTGGGGTGACCTTCCTACACTGCTTCATCTTTGGATAATAGGTATCAGTATTTACCAAGAACAAATTCACTAATTCTTTTCCTGGTGTCTTCAGTATGTGGTGATAAATATTACCTTATCATTATCCTTTCTTTTTCTTGAAGAAAACAAAAAGGAATCCCTCGACCATGAACAAGCTTGCTGACATATCTTTTTCAAGGATTTCTTACTGTAGCCCGAGTATTAATCTGTTTCATAACTCTCTGGCTTTACATTTGAAATAATGTCTATCGGAACAGTTTTACATGTTTTACATAAACACTAGATATGAGCTTTATGTTCGGGTCAAACATGGGTTTGACTCGAACATTGGCTGTTTGATCGTTCATTGAAATATGAATATTATGGGGTGTTCGCGCTAAATTCGAGCGACGTGTCACACCCCATAATGCACTGTGACATCGCATGATGATTGGCCAAGCATGCACTATGACCCACATGCTTTGGCCAATTACAGCGCCATCAGCTAAGAGAGCCATAATTGCCCTTTGGCTAATTATGGGTCAGGGGGTTAAATCCACGCCCCACACTATATAAGGCTGCCTGCACATCAGCTTTTGTAGTGTGTTGCTGGCATTGCCTGAGAGAGAGTGTCATTTCATTTAGATTGAACAGGCAGGCGATTCAGTTAGCTGCAGTGTATTTAGTGTATATATACATCCAGGCTTGTATATATATCTATATATCTATATATCTATATATCTATATAGATATATATATATCTATATAGATATATAGATATATATGTATATATATATACAGTCAGTCTCATATATATATATATATATATATATATATATATATATATATATATATATATATATATATATATATCCAGTGTATCCAGTTTAGCTAGATCTGACTGCAGTCCATTCCTGGTGTACTGTTTCTAATATAATAATATTCAGTTAGCTGCAGAGTATTAAATATATATGTATATATATATATATATATATATATATATATATATATATATATATATATACAGTTAGTCTTGTATATATATATGCAAAAAGTTAGTCTGATTAAAGGTAAAACACCCACTCAAAAAGGCACCTCATCCCAAATATAGGTAATTAGAACAAGGAAAATGCGGGGATTTTTGCAGTGCCAAAAAGAGTCCCAAAGGAATATATTTGTTTAAAAATATTTTATAATATATTTTATTTTAGCAAAGTTAAAAAATCCAAAGAAACAAACATTTTCAATAATATAGTGGTCACAAGTATTTAGTAGGTTACAGCAAACCAATACATTGCACATTAGCCCAACATGTTTCGCTGATTGCTTCTTCAGGGGATGTGCAAATCGGGACAAAGGTAGCGTAAAGAACTAAATAAAACAGATATAAAGACACAGAGTTACAATAAGTTATCAAAAAAACATTAATGAATTGTTTTTAATGAGAGCGTAGTGTTGAAACAGACATCACGGACAAAAACGCTCACCCTACAGCAAGTTCCCACCAAAGACATACGAGAGCTGGGCCCAACAATCCCGTAACATCCCCCATACACAAGGGAGATGGTCAGATTGCAGTCATATAGGACAGAGACTATGAAACAAGACATTTTTTATTAATTAATTGTGTCCTTAATAAAGAAAAATGTAAAAATGAGAATTGTGTAGTGAGTATGAAATAGGAAAAAATATCTCAAATAATAGATACTCACTGAGGCAGTATAATACTGAACACATGAGATCAAACTCAGCCTTAGACTGCCTACACCGATATTAACTGCAGGGCGTAATGCTAAAAATAAATAGAAAGAAAAACTAAATTTAAATGAAAAAAACTGGGATTGCAGATATATAAATAACTGAGATTCAAAGAAATATATATTGTGAGGGATATTATGTAGATAAGATAAGTTAAAAAATCGTAAGGATGAAATGATTACAAACTTATTGAGTATTAAGTGGGACAAATGTCTCTCAAAAATGTTTTGATTAATAGTGAATAGGGTACCAATTGGAGAGGAACCCATACTGATGAAAATGAATTGGACAATGAATAGAGTTCAAATGGTATTATAATGAAGCTTCCATGTAAAATACCAAATAGGTAATAGAGTGTTCAGGAATGGTAAGTTAGAAATAATTTGAACAGCTGCGGAACTTACCGGTGAAAGAGACGCCGCTCGATGGAGTCTGGCCCTCCGGCTCTGGCTGATCAAACAGCCAGACAAGCCGGTCTTATCTGTCCTCCATCGAGCTGGCGTCTCGATGCAGACGAAAAGGACGCCAGAGTGCATGCGTGGGAGTCCGAGGAATCCCTGTTTACTACACTACCCATAGAGCCCTGCCAGGGAGGGAGAAATCAAGACCATCCACATAGAGCAGTGAGACGGACGTGACAGAAAACCATCCTCATGGCAGGATCCAGGGGAGGCAGCTATGATGGAAATAGCACTGATGGAAGTGCAATATAGGGGAACACCACAAGGCGTTACCTAATGGATAGGGAGCTCCCAGCAGCGCTGCTCGACGTGATACGGGCATGCAATTTGATGGAAACAGTGCATGCCCTGGGCGTCTGTATGACTGCTGGTGACCAAATCCCTGGGGGGGGGGGCCTAGGGAGAATGAAAACAAGCATGAATGCATTGAGAGGGAAGCTGATGAGGGGAAGTAGAGGGGCACAGAAACTGGACCACTGCAGCCAGGGCCCATCTAGGTGTCTGAATAAAAACCAGGCTCTCATTCACAAAAATTTGTACAAAGTTAGAGATAAATGATTTGATAAAGGTACAGAGTAAAAACAAAACATAAATATTTTGACGTACATGTTCAAAAATTAACATATTAATTAATTAATAAATCTGAGAGAAAATAAATAAAAATAAATATAAATATTAAACAAGGAAGGGGGGAAAAAAAACCCTACAGGGAAACCAACCCGGGGAGAATAACAAAGGGAAGACTAACATTGGTCAGAGTTAAAGAAAGAGCTTGAAACTCAGGCTCTCATTGAATCCAGGAAATACTGTAGCTTTGAGATCATAAATCCAGCAAGCCTCAAGCTGGAGCAAAATACGATCAACACTGCCCCCTCTGGAGTCCAAAGGGACATGCTCTAATGCCAAAAATTTGATGAATTGAGGATTGAATTCGTGATGTATGTCCGCATGTTGGCTGATGGCAGTGTCCATCTTATTTTTCTTGATCGGTTTAATATGATCTCTTATTCGTTTAAGAAACTGTCATTTAGTCTTTCCAATGTAGAAGCCACCGCACAGACACTGGACTAAATAAATAACCCCTGGTGTTTGGCAGGTTACGCTATATTGGATGGAATGCCATTTACTGTTGGGAAGTTTAAATTTAGTTTTTTTATCAACAAATTGGCAAACATCACAGCTCCCACAGGGAAAGGTACCCCAATTGGTTTGGGTAGTGGATCCACAAGTGGTATCAAAATGGCTTTGGACCAGGCGGTCCTTTAGAGACGGAGCTCGCCTGAAAGTAATCTCGGGGAAATCCTTGATATATTTCCTCAGTTGATAATAGTGGCCAAAATTTGGTCAAATTTTTTTTAATTTCCATGTGTTGGTTTGAATAACGGGTGATGACTCTTACTGTGTCAGATTTAACTGCCCGTTTAGTGGGAAAGATCAAGGAGTTTCCAATTTTTGCATTCACCCTATTATACGCTTTTTTGAGGCAAGCGTGGCTATAACTTCTGATTTGTAACCTATTATAAAGGTCCCTCTCGTATATATATATATATATATATATATATATATATCCACTGTATCCAGTTCAGCTAGATCTAAATGCAGTCCGTTCCTGGTGTACTGTCTCTAATACACTTCAGGCAGGCAGGTGATTCAGTTAGCTGCAGTGTATTTAATATATATATATATATATATATATATATATATATATATATATATATATATATATATATATATATAGTCAGTCTCACAAATATATATATCCACTATATCCAGGCTAGATCTGACTGCAGTCCATTCCTGGTGTACTATTTCTAATATACTTCAGGCAGGCACGTGATTCAGTGATTCAGCGGCAGTGTATTTAATATATATATATATATATATATATATATATATATATATATATATATATATATATATATACAGTCAGTCTCATATATTTTATATATATCCACTGCATACAGTTTAGCTATATCTCACTGCAGGCCGTTCCTGGTGTACTGTTTCTAATATACTTCTGGCAGGCAGGTGATTCAGTGATCTGCAGTGCATAAAATATATATACAGTCCCCTACATATATATCCACTGCATTCTAGTCTAGCCAAGCCTATATCTGACTGCAGGCCATTCCTGGTGTACGTTTTCAAATATACTTTCAGGCAGGCAGGCAGGCAGGTAATTCAGTGATCTGCAGTGCATTAAATATATATACAGTCTTCCACATATATATATCCACTTTATTCTAGTCTAGCCAAGCCTATATCTGACTGCAGGCCATTCCTGGTTTATGTTTTCAAATACACTTTCAGGCAGACAGGCAGGTGATTCAGTGATCTGCAGTGCATTAAATATATATACAATATCCTACATATATATATCCACTGCATTCTAGTCTAGCCAAGCCTATATCTGACTGCAGGCCATTCCTTGTGTATGTTTTCAAATATACTTTCAGGCAGGCAGGCAGGTAATTCAGTGATCTGCAGTGCATTAAATATATATACAGTCTCCCACATATATATATATATATATATCCACTGCATTCCAGTCTAGCCAAGCCTATATCTGACTGCAGGCCATTCCTGGTTTATGTTTTCAAATATACTTTCAGGCAGGCAGGTGATTCAGTGATCTGCAGTGCATAAAATATATATACAGTCTCCTATATATATATATATATATATATATATATATATATATATATATATATATATATATATATATATCCACTACAGTCTAGTCTAGCCAAGCCTATATCTGACTGCAGGTCATTCCTGGTGTACATTTTCAAATACACTTTCAGGCAGGCAGGTAGGTGATTCAGTGATTTGCAGTGCATTAAATATATATACAGTCTCCTACATATATATATCACTACATTCTAGTCTAGCCAAGCCTATATCTGACTGCAGGCCATTCCTGGTGTACGTTTTCAAATACACTTTCAGGCAGGCAGGCAGGTGATTCGGTGATCTGCAGTGCATACAATATATATACAGTCTCCTACATATATATATATTTATACCCACTGCATTCTAGTCTAGCCAAGCCTATATCTGAATGCAGGTCATTCCTGGTGTACTTTTTCTAGTAAACTTCAGGCGGTGTTTTGCTAAAAAAATTTTACAACGTGTCTGGAAGGCCACCAAGGAGAGGCAGATGCTCACAGGCCACTAAAAGAGGGCAAGCAGGCTCTGTGTCTACAGGCAACAGTGCTGGTCGTGGACACGGTGCATCCTCAGCAAGTGGCCGTGGGGCATGCTTGTCCTTTTTTTCGGCAGCTGGCCGTGTTGATCCACAACATGCAGAAGAGTGCACCAGTGCCTAAGGCCCAATTTTTCTGCCCCTGTTTAACAGGGGCGTGTAATTACAATTTTTGATCAAATATTTAACAGCAGGGCTTGTTCTTGCGCTCAACTAGAGTATCTGTGAGGGGTTGCAGTGTTGCGGCACCACCACCAGTGCCTAAGGCCCAATTTTTCTGCCCCTGTTTAACAGGGGCATGTAATTACAATATTTGCTCTAATATTTCACAGCAGGGCCCGTTCCTGTGCTCAATTAGAGTATCTGTAAGGGGTTGCAGTGTTGTGGCACCACCACCAGTGTCTAAGGCCTTTTATTTCTGCCCCTGTTTAACAGGGGCATGTCATTACAATATTTGCTCTAATATTTCACAGCAGGGCCCATTCCTGCGCTCAACAAAAGTATTTATGATGCCGTGTACACACGAGTGGACTTTACGTCAGACTTGGTGCGGCTGACTTTTCGACGGACTTTCTGACGGACTTTCCGAATGAACGGTCTTGCCTACACACGATCAACCAAAGTCCAATGGATTCATACGTGATGATGTACGACTGGACTAAAACAAGGAAGTTCATAGCCAGTAGGCAATAGCTACCCTAGCGTTGTTTTTTGTCCGTCAGACTAGCATACAGACGAGCTGACTTTTCGACCGGATTCGAGTCCATCGGAAAGATTGGAAACATGTTTCATTTCTAGGTCCGTCGAACTTTTGGGAAAAAAAAAGTCCACTGGAGCCCACACACAATCAAATTATCCGACGGACTCCAGTCCACTGGACCAAGTCTGCCGTAAAGTCAGCTCGTGTGTACACGGTATGAGGCTTTACAGTGTTGCGCCACCACCAACACCACCACTGCCTAAGACCCAATTTTTCTGCCCCTGTTTAACAGTGGCGTGTAATTACAATTTCTGATTAAATATTTCACAGCATGGACCGTTCCTGCGCCCACCAAGAGTAACTGTGAGGGCTTACAGTGTTGTGACACCACCACCACACCACCACCAAAGGTCCAATTTTTCTGCCCCTGTTCAACAGGGGCATGTAATTACAATTCTTGATATAATATTTCACAGCAGGGCCCGTTCCAGTGCAGACCAAGAGTAACTGTGAAGGCTTACAGTGTTCTGGTACCACCAACACCTAAGGCCCAATTTTCTGCAGAGTATATAGGGCAGGCCATATAGTATATACAGGAGGTCCACTACTTTCAAACATCCGACTTACAAACGACTCCTACTTACAAACGGAGGGAGACAACAGGAAGTGAGAGGAAATCTACCCCATAGGAAGGGAAATTCTCTCCCGTAAGAGTTAATATGGGAAAAAGGTGTTTCCACTGATGCTTTATCACCAATCCTTGTTTCCCTAATAACCCCAAATTTTAAAAATCCAATTGTCATTGGGACAGAAAGTGAGGTGAAATCTTCTGAACAGGGGCACAGACAGCAAAACAAATGTTACAGGGGTGATTATAACCCTTCCCTATCTTATCCGAAATGCTTAAAAAAAATTATATTTTGGCTGGAGCTACACTTACAAAATGTACCTGTTCCAAATTGCAAACAGATTCAACTTAAGAACAAATCTACAGTCCCTGTCTTGTTAGGACCACCTGTATACTGCTGTTCAGAGTATATAGGGCCTGGGGGCCCCATACCCTTTCTTTTTTTAATTTGAGTGCGGGGTTCCCCTTAATATCCATACAAGACCCAAATGGCCTGTTAATGGGTTGGGGGGTACCCATGCCATTTTTCTCAATGATTTTCATCCATACTGCCGGTACCCGACATTACATTACAGCCGCAAGCAGTTTTAAATTACTTTTATTCCTTTAGAAATGTCATTTTGTGCAGAGACTGTTCTAAACACGGGAAACAAAGGACACTTTACAGGCATACTATAGTCACCCCCCCAGGTACGAAATTTAAAGGAATATTTCACTTTTATTTTTCCACTTTAAGCATTATTAGAATCACTGCTCCCGAAAAAACGTCCGTTTTTAAAACTTTTTTTGCATTGATACATGTCCTCTGGGGCAGGACCCGTTCCCCAAACACAATCTAGGACAATAACTTGCATATTAGCCTTTAAAATTCGCACTTTTGATTTCTCACGTTCGGGTCCCATGGACTTTAACAGTGTTGATTGCGCGAACTTTTGGGCCATTCGCATGTTCTGCCGCGAACTGAACCAGGGGGATGTTCAGCTCATCCCTAATAAACACCGTCAATAAGGGATACTCTAAATAAGGGATGACTGGTGCACCCTGGAGGCATGGAAATTGTGTCCTCCTCAGAGGGTTTCCAATATAAATTAGTACTTCATGAACTATCTTACTCTGTGATGATAGTAATATCTAAGAAGGGTCATTCTTAACATTTCATTGCATAGTAAATTTGAGATTGATTTCATTGTGATTAAGTGGTATTTTAAACTCCTCCAAAGCATCCACCTCACCTGTCCACACCAGAAAGGTATCGTCAATGTACCTGTAAGTATGTGTCACAGGTACATCGGCAAACACTCATTGGAAAAGATCTTCCTTTCCAAATTACCCAAATATAGATTGGCGTTTGATGGAGTACAAGTTGTCCCTATTTCCACTCCTTGTATTTGTAAGTAATGTATACTGTATTTACTGCCTGCACCCCCTTGTGATGGGGGATACTGAAAAAAATTGCTTCCACAGTGGATACTAGGAGAGTGTTTTGTGGAATTGACACCACCTTAAGAGTTTGGAAGAGGTCGAGTGTGTTTTTGTGTAATGCCCCGTACACACGGTCGGATTGGGCTCCATCACACATTTTCCATCGGATTTTCCGACACACAAAGTTTGAGAGCTTGCTATAAAATTTTCCGACAACAAAATCCGTTGTCGGAATTTCCGATTGTGTGTACACAAATCCGACGGACAAAGTGCCACGCATGCTCAGAATAAATAAAGAGATGAAAGCTATTGGCCACTGCCCCGTTTATAGTCCCGACGTACGTGTTTTACCTCACCGCGTTCAGAACGATCGGATTTTCCGACAACTTTGTGTGACCGTGTGTATGCAAGATAAGTTTGAGCCAATATCCGTCGGAAAAAATCCATGGATTTTGTTGTCGGAATGTCCGATCAATGTCCGACCGTGTGTACGGGGCATAAGAGGGGAGGCTCATCACATCAGGTCTCAAATACTGATCTACAGCCTTACTGCCTTGTTCCATATAATTGCCCACTCTGGAGACTATTAGCCTAGCTGGGGTTTTTTAACCACTTCAATACAGGGCACTTTTACCTCCTTCCTGTCCAGGCCAATTGTCAACTTTCAGTGCTTTTGCACTTTGCATGGTCATGCAACACTTTACCCAAACTAAATTTTTATCATTTTGTTCACACAAATAGAGATTTCTTTTGGTGGTATTTAATCGCCACTGCGTTTTGTATTTTTTGCTAAATAAATAAATAAATTACATTTTTTTTAAAAACTTGTTTTTCTTTGTTTCTGTTATAACGTTTTGCAAATAAATAATTGTTCTTCATAAATTTAGCCTAAAATGTACTCTGCTACATTTCTTTGGTGAAAGTAGCACAAATCCCTGTATATTATTTAGTCTGTGTGAAGGTTATAAAAAAAAATCTATGGTATATATCAGATAATTGATCAATCCTGATTTATATAATACCCCTTTTCCTTTTCCCTCCCTCCTTCTCCCCCCCCCGAGTTCCCCCTTTAGTTCCACATGGTTCTCCTCCTAGGGGGAGGCTTGATGTGGTTTGGTAGTCCCCAAGCCCTGATTTACAATCTCAGTAGTCATGTAAGAAAGGTATTAACAAAGTTTTGGATGTTTATGGATATTAAAAATGATATGTTTGAAGCAATACAAATTTGTGATCTATAATTCATAGCACCTGAAGAAGTGGTGTTTCTGGTACCCACAAAATACATAGTTACATAGTTACATAGTAGGTGAGGTTGAAAAAAGACACAAGTCCATCAAGTCCAACCTATGTGTGTGATTATGTGTCAGTATTACATTACATATCCCTGTATATTGCGGTCATTCAGGTGATTATCTAATAGTTTCTTGAAGCTATCAATGCTCCCCGCTGAGACCACCGCCTGTGGAAGGGAATTCCACATCCTTGCCGCTCTTACAGTAAAGAACCCTCTACGTAGTTTAAGGTTAAACCTCTTTTCTTCTAATTGTAATGAGTGGCCACGAGTCTTATTAAACTCTCTTCTGCGAAAAAGTTTTCTCCCTATTGTGGGGTCACCAGTACAGTATTTGTAAATTTAAATCATATCCCCTCTCAAGCGTCTCTTCTCCAGAGAGAATAAGTTCAGTGCTCGCAACCTTTCCTCATAACTAAGATCCTCCAGACCCTTTATTAGCTTTGTTGCCCTTCTTTGTACTCGCTCCATTTCCAGTACGTCCCTCCTGAGGACTGGTGCCCAGAACTGGACAGCATACTCCAGGTGCGGGCGGACCAGAGTCTTGTAGAGCGGGAGAATTATCGTTTTATCTCTGCAGTTGATCCCCCTTTTAGTGCATGCCAATATTCTGTTTGCTTTATTAGCAGCAGCTTGGCATTGCATGCCATTGCTGAGCCTATCATCCACTAGGACCCCCAAGTCCTTTTCCATCCTAGATTCCCCCAGAGGTTCTCCCCCCAGTGTATAGATTGCATTCATATTTTTGACACCCAAATGCATTATTTTACATTTTTCTACATTGAACCTCATTTGCCATGTAGTCGCCCACCCCATTAATTTGTTCAGGTCTTTTTGCAAGATTTCCACATCCTGCGGAGAAGTTATTGCCCTGCTTAGCTTAGTATCGTCTGCAAATACAGAGATGGAACTGTTTATCCCATCCTCCAGGTCGTTTATGAACAAATTAAATAGAATTGGTCCCAGCACAGAACCCTGGGGAACCCCACTACCCACCCCTGACCATTCTGAGTACTCCCCATTTATCACCACCCTCTGAACACGCCCTTGTAGCCAGTTTTCAATCCATGTACTCACCCTATGGTCCATGCCAACGCACCTTATTTTGTACAGTAAACGTTTATGGGGAACTGTGTCAAATGCTTTTGCAAAATCCAGATACACCACGTCTACGTCCACGTATACGTTGTGATAAATTATGTAAGTCCCCTTTACTAAAGCATCTTGCGACATCTACAATATCAAGTTTATATAACTCAAGAGGTGTTGTCAATTATAGGGGGGAGAAACAGTGCTGTACTTGAGGTTGTACTTGACAATCTTGCAATATGTTGTACAAAAAAATGCATGCCTATAATAAGATTTTGTATTTCAAACAAATTTCTATCAACAGTGTATGAGTGGGTCCCTTAAAAGTTCTATCCTTTGATAAATTTATATAAATTATTTATTTTAGCACGTTGCACTTTAATATATAACATTGGTGGGTGGGGCTTTTGCACATATTTTTTAGCCCCCTAAGCACATTGGCTGCACGTAAAAATAATTTTATTTTTACTTTTATATATGTTCTTTTTATATACATACTTTTATGAGCATTTATATATGAACAACAATTAATGCACATATGGCCAGACAGCCCCAATTCCCCTTTTTTAGATTATTCGATTTGTGGTATGCACATTCCATGTGAGAGAAATAAGCTATTACAATGACAATTTTGTGAAAAAAAAATAAAAATTAAAATAAAATCTTAATTTTGCAAAGAATTGTGGGAAAAATGACAACTTCAGATAACTCACAATGCCTCTTACTAAATACACTGGAATGTCTACTTTCCAAAAAGGGGTCATTTGGGGGGCATTTGTACTTTCCTGGCTTGTTAGGGTCTCAAGAAATGAGATAGGCCTCAGTACATCAGATGTGATCATTTTTTATGATTTGCACCATAGCTTGTAGACTCTATAAATTTCACACAGACCACTTAATAATCACTAATTTGGGTTATTTTTATGAAAGATATGTAGCAGTATAAATTTTGGCCAACATTTATGAAGAAAAACTGCTAATTTGCTAAAAATTTTCACAGAAACGAAGAAAAATGCATTTTTTTCAAAATTTTCTGTCTTTTTTCATTTATAGCGCAAAAAATAAAAAACCCAGAGGTGATCAAATACCAGCAAAAGTAAGCTCTATTTGTATGAAAAAAAGGATAAAAAATCATTTGGGTACAGTGTTGCATGACTGAGTAATTGTCATTCAAAGTGTGAAAGCACTGAAAGCTGAAAATTGGTCTGGGCAGGAGGGGGGTTTAAGTGCCCAGTAAGCTAGTGGTTAAAGTCTATGGAACTTGAACATGAGAAATCAAAAGTGCGAATTTTAAAGGCTAATATGCAAGTTATTGTCCTAAAAAGGATTTGGGGACCTGGGGCCTGCCCCAGGAGGAATGTATCAATGGAAAAGAAAGTTTAAAAACGGACGTTTTTTCAGGAGCGGTGATTTTAATGATGCTTAAAGTGAAAAAATAAAAGTTAAATACCGTACCTGGGGGGTGTCAATAGTATGCCTGTAAAGTGGCGCGTTTTTCCCCGTGCTTAGAACAGTCCCTACACAAAATGACATTTCTAAAGGAATAAAAGTCACTTAAAACTGCTTGTGGCTGTAATGTAATGTCGGGTCCCGACAATATGGATGAAAATCATTGAGAAAAACGGCATGGGTACCCCCCAACCCATTAACAGGCCATTTGGGTCTTGTATGGATATTAAGGGGAATCCCGTGCTCAAACTACAAAAAAAGAAAAGGTGTGGGGCCCCCAGGCCTTATATACTCTGAACAGCAGTATACAGGCGGTCCTAACAAGACAGGGACTGTAGATTTGTTCTGAAGTTGAATCTGTTTGTAATTTGGAACAGGTACATTTTGTAAGTGTAGCTCCAGCCAAAAATTCAGTTTTAAAGCTTTTTGTAAAACATAGGGAAGGGTTATCACCCCTGTAACATTTTTTTTGCTGTCTGTGCCCTTGTTCAGAAGATTTGACCTCACTTTCTGTCCCAATGACAATTGGATTTTGAAAATTTTGGGTTTTTAAGGGAAACAAGGATTGGTGATAAATCAGTGGAGGAGACACCTTTTTCCCATATTAACACTTACAGGAGAGAATTTCCCTTCCTAGGAGTAGATTTCCTCTCACTTCCTGTTGTCTCCCTCCATTTGAAAGTAGGAGTCGTTGGTAAGTCGGATTTTTGAAAATAGGGGACCTCCTGTATATATTATATGGCTTGCCCTATACACTCTGTGGAAAATTGGGTCTTAGGTGTTGGTGGTACCAGAACACTGTAAGCCCTCACAGTTACTCTTGCTGGGCACTGGAACGGGCCCTGTTGTGAAATATTATATCAAGAATTGTAATTTTACATGCCCCTGTTAAACAGGGGCAGAAAAATTGGGCCTTAGGAGGTGGTGGTGGCACAACACTGCAACCCCTCACAGATACTTTTGTTGAGCACAGGAACGAGCCCTGCTGCAAAATAGTACATCAAACATTGTAATTACATGCCCCTGTTAAACAGGGGCAGAAAAATTGGGCCTTAGGCAGTGGTGGTGGTGCCACAGCACTCCAACCCCTCACAGATACTCTTGTTGAGTGCAGGAACATGCCCTGCTGCAAAATATTACATCAAAAAGTGTAAGTACATACCCCTGTTAAACAGGGGCAGAAAAACTGGGCCTTAGCCACTGGTGGTGGTGCCCAGAACCAAATATGTTCTTAGAAGCTATCAACATTGAGGAGGAATAGGATAGTCACTCAGCATAACAGGATAGTCACTCAGCATCAGCATAGGCAGTCTTCAAGGGGTCTCACATTCATAAAAAAATTAGTCTGTTACATCAGCATCAGGTGCTTGTTAGCTGGTGATCCAAGACTGATTCATTTTTATTAAGGTGAGCGGATCAAATCAGTGGACAGGCGCACTCTGTGATCGGTTACAAAGCCTCCAGCGGCACTGAATGTGCATTCTGAAAGAACGCTGAATGCAGGACAGGCCAGTAGCTCAATTGCATACTGTGAAAGCTCTGACCAGTGATTCATTCTCAAGACCCAGTAACCCAGTGGATTTTTCAGTTGGAAAAGTCTCCAAGTCTGATCTTGCCCCTAGGTATTCCTGCACCATGTACAACAGACGTTGGCGATGGTTGCTGGAACCGATCAGACCTTGGGGCTGCGGACTAAAAAATTGTCTGAACGCATTGCTCAGATGGCCACCTTCTCCACCGCTCCTTCTGTGACTGACCGAAGCCTCAACAACATGTTGTCCAGGAGGACCAGGAAATTGTATCCTCCCAGGCTCTGGAAACGCACAAACCTTTTTGCAAGGCCTCCAAAGATGTTTCATATTCTGCTCCCTCTGCGACGGCTGGATAAGTTCCACCACCTTACCCTTGTAACGTGGATCAAGAAGGGTTGCCAGCCAGTACTGATCCCTCTCCTTATACCACAAATCCGAGGGTCCTTTCACAGGCTTTGCAGGATCAGGGAGTCCATGCAGCGTAGGTTTGCTGAGGCATTCAGTCCAGAGTCCTCTGGGTTACTCCACCTCCATGCTGACACAATCCTCCTCCTCCTCTTCCTGTGTGATAGGCGGGCCTGCAGGAATACTGTCTGGATAAAGGGGGCCTTGAGAGGTAAGGAAGTCCTCTTCTTTCTCCCTCTGTTCTGCCTCAAGTGCCCTGTCCATTATTCCACGCATCGTGTGCTCCCACAGGTAGAGAAGGGGGACAGTATAACTGATGCATGCACTGTCACTGCTCACCATCCTTGTGGCCTCCTCAAATGGTGAAAGGACAGTGCATGCATCCTTGATCATGAGTAGGGATGAGCTTCGAGTTCGAGTTGAACTCATGTTCGACTCGAACATGGGCTGTTCGCAAGTTTGCTGAACAGCGAACAATTTGGGGTGTTCGCAGCAAATTCGAATGCCGCGGAACACCCTTTAAAAGTCTATGGGAGAAATCAAAAGTGCTAATTTTAAAGGCTTATATGCATGGTATTGTCATAAAAAGTGTTTGGGGACCTGGGTCCTGCCCCAGGGGACATGGATCAATGCAAAAAAATTTTTTAAAAACGGCTGTTTTTTCGGGAGCAGTGATTTTAATAATGCTTAAAGTGAAACAATAAAAGTGTAATATCCCTTTAAGATTCGTACCTGGTGGGTGTCTATAGTATGCCTGTAAAGGGGCGCATGTTTCCTGTGTTTAGAACAGTCTGACAGCAAAATGACATTTCAAAGGAAAAAAAGTCATTTAAAAATACTCGCGGCTATTAATGAATTGCCGGTCCGACAATACACATAGAAGTTCATTCATAAAAACAGCATGGGAATTCCCCACAGGGGAACCCCGAACCAAAATTTAAAAAAAAATGACGTGGGGGTCCCCCTAAATTCCATACCTCCTCAGAAGAGGAGAAGCGTCACACAGCGGGAGCCTCCCTCCATGCCATCATGGATGCGGAGCGGCCCGAAAAGAAGATGAAGACAAGAAGATGAAGAGAAGAAGATGAAGAGAAGAAGATGAAGAGAAGAGCGGGAGCCTCCCTCCATGCCATCATGGATGCGGAGCGGCCCGAGGAGAAGAAAGGAAGACAACGCCGACGCCGCGGAGGAGATGCTGGACGAGAACACTGGAGGAAGAACCAGAAGAACCAGAAGAAGAAGAAGATGAAGGAAGACAGAAGATAGAAGAAAGAAGAAAGAAGAAGCATTTAAATAAGGGAATTGTCAAAAACTGTCTCTTGTCATTTTTAATATTTTTTACATTTTTTGTGTGAAATGGTAGGGGTACTTTTGTACCCCCCTACCATTTCACACAGGGGGGAGGGCCGGGATCTGGGGGTCCCCTTGTTAAAGGGGGCTTCCAGATGCCGATAAGCCCCCCACACGCAGACCCCCACAACCACCTGCCAAGGTTGTGGGGATGAGGCCCTTGTCCTCATCAACATGGGGACAAGGTGTTTTGGGGGGCTACCCCAAAGCACCCTCCCAATGTTGAGGGCATGTGGCCTGGTACGGTTCAGGAGGGGGGGTGCTCTCTCGTCCCCCCCTCTTTTCCTGCAGCCTGCCAGGTTGTTTGCTCGGATAAGGGTCTCGTATGGATTTTTGGGGGGACCGTTTTTTTTTAAAATTTTGGCGTGGGGCTCCCCTTAATATCCATACCAGACCTGAAGGGCCTGGTATGGAATTTAGGGGGACCCCCCACGTCATTTTTTTAAAAAATGTTTGCCGGGGTTCCCCTTAATATCCATATCAGACCTGAAGGGCCTGGTATGGAATTTAGGGGGACCCCCACATAATTTTTTAAAAAAAAATTTGGCCGGGGTTCCCCTTAATATCCATACCAGACCTGAAGGGCCTGGTATGGAATTTAGGGGGACCCCCACGTAATTTTTAAAAAAAAAATTTGGCCGGGGTTCCCCTTAATATCCATACCAGACCTGAAGGGCCTGGTATGTAATTTTGGGGGACCCCCACGTCATTTTAAAAAAAAAATTTGGCCGGGGTTCCAATATCCATACCAGACCTGAAGGGCCTGGTATGGAATTTAGGGGGACCCCCACATCATTTTTTTTTTAATTTTGGTTCAGGGGTCCCCTGTGGGGAATTCTCATGCTGTTTTTATCAATGAACTTTTATGTGTATTGTCGGACTGGCAATGCATTAATAGCCGCGAGTAGTTTTAAATGACTTTTTTTCCTTTGAAATGTCATTTTGCTGTCAGACTGTTCTAAACACGGGAGACATGTGCCCCTTTACAGGCATACTATAGACACCCCCCAGGTATGAAATTTAAAGGGATATTACACTTTTATTGTTTCACTTTAAGCATTATTAAAATCACTGCTCCCGAAAAAATGGACGTTTTTAAAACTTTTCTTGCATTGATTCATGTCCCCTGGGGCAGGACCCAGGTCCCCAAACACTTTTTATGACAATAACTTGCATATAAGCCTTTAAAATTAGCACTTTTGATTATTCATGTTCGTGTCCCATAGACTTTAACGGTGTTCGCATGTTCAAACACATTTTTTGCCTGTTCGCATGTTCTGGTGCGAACCGAACAGGGGGGTACCCTAATCATGAGCCACTGGCGTGGTGAAAAAAAGCCAAGCTCCTTTGACCCTGTCCTGGTGCCATACTCGCACAGATAGTCATTGATGGCCCTCTGCTGCATGTGCAGCCACTGCAGCATTACTAACATTGAGTTCCTCCTGGTGGGCATGTCATAGATGAGGCGGTTCTTGGCAAGTTGCATTCCTTTTGGAGGTCATCTAGCTGAGCACTGGCATTATATGACCGGCGAAAAAGCCCACAGACTTTCCTGGCCTGCCTCAGGAGATCCTGTAACCCTGGGTACCTGCACAAGAACCGCTGCACCACCAAATTAAGGATGTGAGCCAAACAGGGAACATGGGTGAAGTGTCCCTGTCAGAAGGCGGAGAGGAGGTTGGTGCCGTTTTTGCAAACCCCCATTCCTGGCTGAAGCTGGCATGGTGTCTACCACCTCTGAGCCTGCCCCTGCAGAGCTGCCAGAATCTCTGCCCCAGTGTGGCTCCTGTTCCCTAAGCAGACCAACTCAAGCTCCGCATGGCATCTTTTTTTGCCTGAGTGCTTGCGTAGCCCCTAGAACGCCTACGAAGTACTGCTTGTTCTGAGGACAAATCTGCACAGGAAGAGGCCATAGAGGAAGAAGAAGAGGAGGGGGTGGAGGAGAGAGGTGTGGCAGAATCACCACTACCAGCATTTTGGAGGTGTGATGATGGAACAAGCTCCAACAATACTGCACCCTGTCCTGCATCCTTCCCAGCTGCCAGCAGGGTAACCCAGTGTGCCGTGAAAGAAAGATAATGTCCCTGTCCATGCCTTCTGGACCATGAGTCAGCGGCACCTTACCACATGTCGGTACAGAGCCACAATGGCCTTCCGAGAAAAAAATTGGCGTTTGGGAACCTGCCACTGAGGTACTGCACATTCCACGAATTCTCGAAAAGGGGCAGAGTCTACCAGCTGAAAAGGCAGCAGTTGGAGAGCTAGCAATTTAGCCTAACTTGCATTCAGCTGCTGAGCATGTGGATGGCTGGGACCAAATTTCTTTCGCCACGTTTAGCAACTGGAGTAGGGAAATTTGCCTGCTACAATCGGATGTTTGAGTACCGCTAGCAGATTGCCCGCAAGTGTTTGGGACACCTAACTCTACACCTTCATTCCTCTCAGTGCAGGTCTCTGAGAGGACTGAAGTTATAGTGGGGTTGGAGATCCCAGCTGATGAGGAGGAAGGAGAGGTTCTTGTTCCTTGTTCTTTGGTGTGGGTCTTTTAAGTACTGTTGCCAACAGAGTGCATGGGAGCTTGACATATGTCTGGTCAAGCATGTGGTGCCCAAGTGGCTGCTGTTTTGGCCATGCTTGATACGCTTCAGATATATGTTGCAAACAGCAATGGTGCGATCTGCTGCACACATCTCAAAAAAGGCCCACACCAAAGAACTTTTGGAAAAACGCAGGGAGTCAGCAGCACCCTGCACATGCGGAGCTCTGCGGTGTGATGCAGTCAGTTGCCTGTCCTTAAGCTGGCTCCTGGAGGGCATCCTGCCTCATTGGAGATGTGCCTCCTCCTCCCCTCTTCTATTTGGAACCCACATAGAGTCAATGACCTCATCATCCCCTCCCTCCTCGTCACTGGAGCAAACCTGGCAGTATGCTGCAGCTTGGGGAACATGACTGCCAGTTTCTTTTCCTTCTTGGGCACCCCCTCTCTCTGGGCTCACGTTACTGCCTTCATCCTCAACCTGGATACCATCATCAGAGCCTTCAAAATGCTGCACATCCTCCAACAGCATGTACCCTACACTGTGGTCGAACAGTTCAGGGGACTCCTCAGGGCATGATGGTGGGGCTAGGGAAGGAGTGACTGATGACATTGAGCCGATGGAAGAGCACGCTTTGGCAGCTGCATTGGCCGGCAAAATACCCTGAGCCTGGGTGACAGAGGATGAGGAGGATGAGGACGGCTTGGTCATCCACTCTACTAACTCTTCTGCATGTTGTTACTCAACACGGCCAGCTGCTGAAAAAAAGGACAAGCGTGCCCCATGGCCACGTGCTGAGGATGCACCGTGTCCATGACCAGCACTGTTGGTTGTAGACACAGAGCCTGCTTGCCCTCTTTTAGAGGCCTGTGAGCATCTGCCTCTCCTTGGTGGCCTTCCAAACATACTGTATGTAGCGCTGGTAGATTTTTTTAATCTACCGCTAATAGGTTAATCTTGTGGGTCACTTGTTAGAGGGAGCTAGATTTGCCTCTGTTCCAGCTTGGCTGAGTTGCATGTGGTTCCACACTGTGCCTGTGGGTGTCATTGTCACCATCGGCTGGTGTTGGAAAAGCAACGCGTTGAAGCGTATGAGTGCTCCTCTGTCCCGGAGACAACTTGGTGGAGGTGGTCCTCCAAGTTGCATTCTGGGAGAGGGTATTTATGGGACAGACACCATGTTTGGGGGTTCATTTTCAGCCACCTGCTGGCCCTCCTGGCTGACAGGTATGCATTAAGAGTACCACCTCATGGTCCTCCGTTCCGGAGGCCCACGTCGCTGTGGCATGTGGGTGGGCCTAGAAGCCTGTCTGGGGCCTACCACAGTAGCAGAGGAACGGTCCTGAGCTGTCTATCCTGAGTGAAGAAGCTGGACAACCGAGAAGATCCCAGGGGAGGACCCGTCATGGAAGGATCATGCAGAGTGCTGGTCTAGAGAGGGTCCTGGTGACTCGGTTGGAGGACGTATCCTGAAGTAATCTTACTGCATAGTACTGCCGGGTTGGCTTAAAGGTTCAAGTACTGTGTCTGACATTCATTGCAAACCAGTACATCCTGTGGCAGAGGATTGTAGGGGTTCTATTCCAAACAAGTCTGTGGCAGAGACTTTTGTTTGTGCTGCGTACTGGCTGCTAGGCAAGTGAGAGAGGCCTATCCAGGCGGGCAAAGATTGAGTCCCACAAGGTAGCACATTCAACCATTCAACCGCAAGTGCTAAATTCCAGAGAATGTTCTAAAGAATACTAAGGAAAGGTATTTGAGCTTCCCTGCAACTTTCCTTCTGCCTCTTTCCTGCTACTTCCTTTATTATTTGTTCATTACAGCATTGGAAAATCTACTCAAGTGTTAGTGTCTACATCGTCCATAGGTAAACTCAACGGAACCCTAGACCCTGTGCCGGTGAAACAGAGGTGTCAAGAGTGAAGGTAACAGCCAGCTTTAAACCAGCAGCTCCACCGAGAGTTAGTGCTACATGTGGGGGCTTGTCCGGGATTTGTTAGCCATCAATTCTTGCAACCTGGAGAAGTGTTTCGCCGGGAGTTTACGGTGAGAGCTGGACTTTGTCATTTTCTCAGAAGAAGAAGAGGTTAAAAGTTGCAGAACTTTATTTCTGAGTGCGTAGGCGGCAGGCGCCAGTAAAAGCCCGGGAGCTACGTGATCAGAAGAACAAGTGGGAGGAGCATACCCTACTTGATACCGCGTGGGATGTGTTTGGCGCCAGAGAAGAAGAGAGGCCTCGTGATCGTGCTGAGAAGATCAGAGTGTGGCCATGTCTTTTCCGGCGATGCAGCCAATTACGGGACCAAGAATGTTCCCTGCGAGCGCCGTGTCGAGTGCTGTGCTGACCGGAACCCTGCTTACAGATACCGGTATTCATCTGAAGCCGCAGTGGAAGTTTGTCCTCTATACCTTTGGAGATATCGAAGGGCTGGGCATGATTTGCCACAAATGTGAAGGACTGGCAGTACATCTCCGTCCATTTGGTCGCTGCCCGCAATGTGGAGAATATTTGTTTGTGGTGGAGCAACCTACCATGTCGCTCCGTGCTTGTTGTATGGACTGGGCTACAGGTGTCGCCACAGTGGAGACTGCTGCTCCTGCTGAAAGAGAACGGCAGGCCGTGACTTTGTCTGTTGTTGCCAAGAATGTTCCGGAGAGAGACACTGCTGTTACCGATTCATCAGCGGACATTGCTTTAGTTTCCGCGTCCACTACGCCTATGCCTGTTGTGCCTGTCCACAGGAAGGTGGGATATGTGAAGGCTTCCCGCGGCCGTGGCCGAGGCCTACCCCAGAGACTACCCGAACCGGATCCAACAAAGTCCACTACAGGAACAGGTGAGCAATTAATGGGGAATGTATCTGGGACTGTAAATAAATATCTGCCAGCAGAAGAGCTGGGAGATTCGGACATAGAATCCATGTCGCATCTCTTGGGTGATGATGACCTATTTGAGACTATGTCACAAGAGCTGTTATGGGCCCAAGGCGAAGATGTCGCCTCTGCTATGACTTTCCCTGAATGGACAGCACTGAGTTCTGGGAAGACATCACCTTGTGTGGAGCCACACAGCACTGTAAATGAGACATTGTCAAAAGTTGCTAGTTCACTTCAGACACCGGCTGGGTCTATGTTGAGCAAATCATTGGATTCATGTGTGCCTCCTGGTATGGGAAAAAATAGATCCTTACCGAAACTTGCACGTTTGCAGAGAATGTTGAACAAGCGTGTAGCTACGGAATATGGTTTGGGGTTCCCTTATGTCCCTCAGGACATAATGCAAGTGATTGAAGCTATCTGGGAGCTTTGGTACAGTGAAGCTGTTTGGGACTATTTGTCTGTGCCTAAGCCTTTCCGAAAGACTGGATGTTCTGTTGCTATGGATGAACACTACAGTGGATAAACTGGGAAAAACACTGACATTGCCAGATCCCCCATTTTATTGGTAATTATGGACAAAAGAACTTTGGGATAGTTAGTTAGTTAGTTAGTTAGTGTCAGTATATAGAGATCTTCGTGGTCAAGATCTGAATACTCATCTCAGTGTTTCAAATCCAAGGACTTCTTTTTGCTAGCCGGATTTCTTTCATTTAAGAAAAAAGTGTATATATAGGGATGAACTCCTAAAGATTATTCTGATGTAGATAATGGGAAGAGAGTTTCATTTTTTTTCAGATGAGACTTTGCTCCTAAAACTGTATAGGTTGCATGTGTGTTTAATATGTTTTCCTTTTCAGGAATCATTTGATCTCCTATCAAGCTGTTAGGATTTTTAGCTAGATAGATAGTGGGGTTATGTACAGTCATAGGATGGTTTTGTTTGCGGATGTGAACATATTGTTTTACAAATGTTAATCTTATAATGTCTTTCTACTGTCTTTCCTTCTTCTTTGCCTAAATCCAAGTTTTAAGCTCAAATACCTGCTCTCAGGCTTGGGAGTTATTATTTTCGTGACAGACATTGAGGACAACGTCTATTGTAGTGGGGGGAGTATGTAGTGCTGGTAGATTTTTTTAATCTACCGCTGATAGGTAAATCTTGTGGGTCACTTGTTAGAGGGAGTTAGATTTGCCTCTGTTCCAGCTTGGCTGAGTTGCATGTGGTTCCACACTGTGCCGTTGGGTGTCGTTGTCACCATCGGCTGGTGTTGGAAAAGCAACGTGTTGAAGCGTATGAGTGCTCCTCTGTCCCGGAGACAACTTGGTGGAGGTGGTCCTCCGAGTTGCATTCTGGGAGAGGGTATTTATGGGACAGACGCCATGTTTGGGGGTTTGTTTTCAGCCACCTGCTGGCCCTCCTGGCCGACAGGTATGCGTTAAGAGTACCACCTCGTGGTCCTCCGTTCCAGAGGTCCACGTCGCTGCGGCATGTGGGTGGGCCCAGAAGCCTGTCTGGGGCCTACCACAGCAGTAGAGGAACAGTCCTGAGCTGTCTATCCTGAGTGAAGAAGCTGGACAACCGAGAAGATCCCAGGGGAGGACCCGTCATGGAAGGATCATGCAGAGTGCTGGTCTGGAGAGGGGCCTGGTGACTCAGTTGGAGGATGTATCCTGAAGTAATCTTACTGCATAGTACTTAAAGGTTCAAGTACTGTGTCTGACATTCATTGCAAACCAATACATCCTGTGGCAGAGGATCATACGGGTTCTATTCCAAACAAGTCTGTGGCAGAGACTTTTGTTCGTGCTGTGTACTGGCTGCTAGGCAAGTGAGAGTGGCCTATCCAAGCAGGCAAAGATTGAGTCCCACAAGGGGGAGCACATTCAACCATTCAACCGCAAGTGTTAAATTCCAGAGAATGTTCTAAAGAATACTAAGGAAAGGTATTTGAGCTTCCCTGCAACTTTCCTTCTGCCTCTTTCCTGCTACTTCCTTTATTATTTGTTCATTAAAGCATTGGAAAATCTACTCAAGTGTTAGTGTCTACATCGTCCAGAGGTAAACTTAACGGAACCCTAGACCCGGTGCCGGTGAAACAGAGGTGTCAAGAATGAAGGTAACAGCCCGCTTTAAACCAGCAGCTCCACCGAGAGTTAGTGCTACATGTACAATTAGATTAACAAAACAAAACAACGCCTAAAGTTTGCTAAAAACAGTACACCAGGAATGGACTACAATCAGGTATAGGCTTGGCTAGACTATATATATATATATATATATATATATATATATATATATGTACAAGCCTGTATATATATATATATATATATATATATATATATATATATATATTAAATGAACTGCATCTCACTGAGACTGAGTCACCTGCCTGAAGGTGTCTTTGAACATGTACTCCAGCAATGGCCTACTGTCCGGTATAGGCCTGGCTGTACTACAATGCAGTGGATATATATTTTATGAACTGCATGTCACTGAGTTATCTGCCTGAAAGTGTCTTTGAACACGTACTTCAGGAATGGCCTACTTTCAGGTATAGGCTTGGCTGGACTACAATACAGTGGATATATATTTTATGAACTGCATGTCACTGAGTCACCTGCCTGAAAGTGTCTTTGAACACGTACTCTAGGAATAGCCTACAGTCAGGTATAGGCTTGGCTAGACTATATATATATATATATATATATATATATATATATATATATACAAGCCTGTATACAGTATATATATATATGAAATACACTGCAGCTAACTGAATCAACTGGCTGCCTGAAGTATATTAGAAAGAGAAAGAGTACAGTGGGAACGGTCTGCAGTGAGATCTAGCTAAACTGGATACAGTGGATATATATATAGCAGTCTGACTGTATATATATATATATATATATATATATATATATATGAAATACACTGCAGCTAACTGAATCAACTTACTGCCTGAATTATATTAGAAACAGTACAGCAGGAACGGCCTGCAGTGAGATCTAGCTAAACTGGATACAGTGGATATATATATATATATATATATATATATATATATATATATATAGCAGTCTGACTGTATCTATCTATCTATCTATCTATCTATCTATCTATCTATCTATCTATCTATCTATCTATCTATCTATCTATAAATATATATATATATATATATATATATATATATATATATATATATATAATATATATATGAAATACACTGGAGCTAACTGAATCAACTGGCAGCCTGAAGTATATTAGAAATAGAAACAGTATAGCAGGAACGGTCTGCAGTGAGATCTAACTAAACTGGATACAGTGGATATATATATATATATATATATATATATATATATATATATATATATATATATATAGTAGTCTGACTGTATATATATATATATATATATATATATGAAATACACTGCAGCTAACTGAATCAACTGCCTGCCTGAAGTAGATTAGAAATAGTACAGCAGGAACGGTCTGCAGTGAGATCTAGCTAAACTGGATCAACTGCCTGCCTGAAGTAGGTTAGAAATAGTACAGCAGGAATGGTCTGCAGTGAGATCTAGCTAAGTAAATAAACTGCCTGCTCAAAGTAAATTAAATGACTCTCTCTCTCTCTTAGGATTGAGCTTCGAGTTCGAGTCGAACTCATGTTTGACTCGAACATCGGCTGTTCGCAAGTTCGTCGAACAGCGAACAATTTGGGGTGTTCGCGGCAAATTCGAATGCCGCGGAACACCCTTTAAAAGTCTATGGGAGAAATCAAAAGTGCTAATTTTAAAGGCTTATATGCAAGTTATTGTCATAAAAAGTGTTTGGGGACCTGGGTCCTGCCCCAGGGGACATGGATCAATGCAAAAAAAAGTTTTAAAAACGGCCATTTTTTCAGGAGCAGTGATTTTAATAATGCTTAAAGTCAAACAAAAAAAGTGTAATATCCCTTTAAATTTCGTAGCTGGGGGGTGTCTATAGTATGCCTGTAAAGGGACGCATGTTTCCCGTGTTTAGAACAGTCTGACAGCAAAATGACAAAAAGTAATTTAAAACTACTCGCGGCTATTGCATTGCCGGTCCGACAATACACATAGAAGTTCATTGATAAAAACGGCATGGGAATTCCCCACAGGGGAACCCCGAACCAAAATTTAAAAAAAATGACTTGGGGGTTCCCCCTAAATTCCATACCAGGCCCTTCAGGTCTGGTATGGATATTAAGGGGAACCCCGGCCAAATTTAAAAAAAAAAAATGACGTGGGGGGTCCCCCTTTGGCCAATTATGGCTCTGTTTGCTTATGGCACTGTGATTGGCCAAAGCATGCGGGTCATAGTGCATGCTTGGCCAATCATCAGCCAACAAACCACTGCGATGACACAGTGCATTATGGGCCGTGACGTGCCACTCAAATTTAGCGCGAACGACCCATAATGTTAGATCTTCGACGAACGATCGAACAGCCGATGTTCGAGTCAAACTCGTGTTCGACTCGAACAGTCAGCCCATTCCTAATACTGATCTATCTGTCTTTTTCTTTTGTTCCCATTGTCAACTCCACTAGGTTACTGATCGCTTGTATTTATGCATTTCCCAAGACTAGGTAGACACATGAACACTTAAAACCAGCATGACTCAGCATAAAAAGAGTTTTTAACTTCTTCTGCCCTAGGACAGCCACATACAGTAACAAGGAAAAACATAACATACACAGAGTACAGCAAGGGAAGACCCATGTCATACCAATCTGTAGACACCTAAACTCATAGGAAGTAGGAGGGTTTGAGCTCACAAAAAGTGAGGTAGATGATACTGGGTGTCATTGAACCCAGAAGAGAACCAGCATTGGAGAATGTGAATATTATAGCAAGAGTGTTTTTTTTTATTTTAAAACCTGCTGAAATACTTATTTTTAAAATAATTTTACAACATGGGGTGGAGCTTTAATTCCTTTAAGGCTCAAAGACTGTACTCACCTCACGGCACTCAAAGTATCGGCACTGATACAGTCCCATGCCAAAAGCTATCAGATCTATCAAATCTGCATTTTCGACATAACACATTCCAATCCTTGCTGCACTGAATTTTTCAGCTGTTGTCAGTCAGTTGCCTGATAATGCAGTATAAAGATGCCAGTGCATGTCAGGTTTTTATTTTCTTAAATGTTTTTTGTCTCAGGAAGTATGTGTTTATAATACATAAGCTTGCTTAAAGTGGTTGTATACCCCGCTTTCACATTTTTACCTACAGGTAAGCCTATAACAAGGCTTACCTGTAGGTAAAATTAATATCTCCTAAACCTGTACGGTTTAGGAGATATTCACCTTGCATGCAGCCGCTGACGTCAGCGGTGCATGCGCTTTGAAGGTCCGGCAGATGCTGCTGAAAAACCAGAGCTCCTTGCCTGAGAGAGGACTCCCACGCCCATGCACGGGAGTGACGTCATCGTGACTCCAGACACTCACAGCACCGGAATCGCGAACACGGAAGGAACCAGGAGGGAACATGTCAGCTCCCTCAGCGGTGACTGGGAGGTGATGCTGGTGCTTCGTTATAAAGTAAGTATTTCATAATGAACTAGTATGCGATGCATACTAGCTCATTATGTCCTTGCCTTACAGGTTGTTTTTTTTTTCCGGGTATGCAACCGCTGTAAAGATCCACATGGATTCTTGGAATATTTAAATCCAATTTTCTCTTAAACCATCCTTTATAACTAAAACCATGATCACTGGGTTACAGACCCTTCAGCGGAGGTTTTCACATGCTTTATTAGTTGTTTAGTTTCTGTGATCTTGTTTTCCTTTTTCAAATATGAGAGTAGTTTTATTGTAAATGTAACAATCATTATTGCTGATAGAAATTGTCTGTATTCCAACTCCAATAATGAACTTTTTAGGCTAATCTCAATTACCACATCAATGTTTGTTTTAAAATCATATCTCTCAGGATTTTCAATTTTTCACAGCAAACACAGTTATTTAATCAGCTGGTTAATGTTCCTCTTTTGTTATCTCCATTTCATACTCAATTTATCTTATTTTATTTTATTTTTTTCAATACGTTTTTATTGTATACAGAATATGAAATATATGGGTATACAGAATCATAAGGTATACAATTTCAAATGCATTGTCGAGAAGATAAATTAATATATTCATTCTTGCATGTATAACGTGTGTATAATATGTAATCAAGGTTTGTGAAAAACAATGTTTAAACAATATATGTGGATAATTTGAAGTATAATAAAACCGTTGCCAGCATGATGCAGGTAAAGTGATTGAACAGAGTGTTGTATTTTTTCCAATGTATGTATTAGGGAGCTTGTCAGTTATAGTGTCTGTGAGAGTGTATGTTTTTTGTAGGATGTTCAAGGTATCTGTATGTGTGATAGCTCTTGATAAATCTTGGTTTTGTTGCATCTTCCGCGGTTATTGGCCAAGTGTATCTATAAGTGATGGTTTCTCATAAGGTTGCGGTCTCCAGACCACTAGTAATCCCTACCGAGTATGGTGGTTTAATTAGGCCTATTCTGTGGTCAGGATAATCTGTTACAACTATAGGGAAGACCTGTTGTACGTAGTGGGAATATGGGGGGATACAGGAGGATCTCTAACTAGAGGTGGATGGGGCTATCTACTAGGGATGGTGGGAGAGGTGGGTATGCAAGGAGAGGGGCAGTAGAGGAGAAATTTGTCGCCCATGGACAGCTATGTGTGTCCTTATTATCTCTGCTGGGTAAATGGGTTGGGGAGGAAATAGCCAGGGATATGGATGGAAAGGGATAAGCAAGGCCGATTCCTTCCTCCTCCTCTGACCTGACAATATGTTTCAGTAAATTTTTACTGGGATACTAATTGGGAATAATCAGTAGAAGTCTGGAAGTGGTGACAACATGTCCAGGTTTTCCGGAATTTGGTAGGTGTGTCTCTGGCTTGATGAACCAATTCTTCCATGTCTCCAAATTTGTTAATGCGTCTAAACCAATCCATGATGGTTGGGGGACTTGTTGCTTTCCATTGTGCTGGAATACACATTTTTGCTGCATTTATTAGGTGTAGAGATAGGGATCTATGGTATTGCTGTTTAGGAATGGATGAGTGATGCAGAAGCATTTTGGCTTGGAAGAAGTCTATTGCATATGTGGTTATTAGAGTAGTGAGGCAATGGACTTCTGTCCAAAAGGGCTGAATTCGGGGGCACGGCCACCATATATGTAGGAGTGAACCGTCTTTGTCTGCGCACCTCCAGCAGTTGGGGGGCACGGTGGGGAAATTTTATGTAGTTTAAGAGGTGTTTTGTACCATATGGAGAAAAACTTAAATCCATTTTCTTGTGCAGACACATTGGTCGAACCCTTATGGATGTAAGAATAGATATTTTCCTATTCCTCCCATCTTTGACTCGCTATGTTGGATTTGGGACTGTGGTCCGAGAACAGAAGAGAATACATGTCTGAAATTAGGTGTCTCTGCGGTTCTGTTCTTGTGCAAAGTACTTCAAAGGGTGTGTTTTGTTTAGCATGCGCAGTGCGTGTGTGTGGATTGTTTAAGAAATGTCTAAGTTGGATATATGACCAGAAGGGAAGGGGGTGTCCTAACAATTGTGTGGTCAGTTTGGCTATGGTTAGGAAGGAGTTCCTCTTAAAGAAGTGTTCAGCTCACATGGCAGATTGGGGCCAAAAACCTGTGAGGAATGCGTCTGTGAGACCTGGTGGGAAGTCTGGGTTGTTACGGATGGGAGTTAGTGGGCCCGGTGAGGAGGATATTTTGAATTTGGGACATGCCTGTTTGAATATTTGTAGTGTGTTGCCAATTAGAGGGTGTTGTTTGCATTCTGGTGGTATATGTGTGGGAGCAGTCCATGGTAGTTGGCGCAACGGTAAGGTAGAGAATGTATGTTCGATGTCTACCCATGCTTTGGTGGTAGAATGACCATTCCAGTCTTTGATTCTTGCCAACTGGCAGGCCCAGTGGTATTTAACTATATCTATCAAGCCTATGCCTCCTTTTAACTTGGGTAATGTTAGTCTCTCAAAACTCGATCTTGGGTGTGCATTACCCCACACAAATACTGTGCAAGCTTTACGGACGGAGGCAAAAAAGGCTTGTGGTAGTTTTATGGGCACTGCCTGAAGGACATACAATATTCTCAGGAGGATGGCCATTTTGATGCTCTGCCAAACCATGAGAGGAGACCAGTGGACTATGATTTCAAGTCTTCCTCAATGTTTTGAAGGATCAGGATTAGGGATGAGCTTCGAGTTCGAGTCGAACTCATGTTCGACTCGAACATTGGCTGTTCGCAAGTTCGCCGAACAGCGAACAATTTGGGGTGTTCGCGGCAAATTCGAATGCCGCGGAACACCCTTTAAAAGTCTATGGGAGAAATCAAAAGTGCTAATTTTAAAGACTAATATGCAAGTTATTGTCATAAAAAGTGTTTGGGGACCTGGGTCCTGCCCCAGGGGACATGGATCAATGCAAAAAAAAGTTTTAAAAACGGCCGTTTTTTCAGGAGCAGTGATTTTAATAATGCTTAAAGTCAATCAATAAAAGTGTAATATCCCTTTAAATTTCGTACCTGGGGGGTGTCTATAGTATGCCTGTAAAGGGGCGCATGTTTCCTGTGTTTAGAATAGTCTGACAGCAAAATGACATTTTGAAGGAAAAAACTCATTTAAAACCACCCGCGGCTATTACATTGCCGACAATACACATAGAAGTTCATTGATAAAAACGGCATGGGAATTCCCCAAAGGGGAACCCCGAACCAAAATTAAAAAAAAAAAAATGACGTGGGAGTCCCCCTAAATTCCATACCAGGCCCTTCAGGTCTGATATGGATATTAAGGGGAACCCCGGCCAAAAAAAAAAAAAAAAAAATGACGTGGGGTTCCCCCTAAATTCCATACCAGACCCTTCAGGTCTGGTATGGATTTTAAGGGGAACCCCGCGCCAAAAAAAAAAAAAAAACGGCGTGGGGTCCCCCCAAAAATCCATACCAGACCCTTATCCGAGCACGCAACCTGGCAGGCCGCAGGAAAAGAGGGGGGGACGAGAGTGCGGCCCCCCCCCTCCTGAACCGTACCAGGCCACATGCCCTCAACATTGGGAGGGTGCTTTGGGGTAGCCCCCCAAAACACCTTGTCCCCATGTTGATGAGGACAAGGGCCTCATCCCCACAACCCTGGCCGGTGGTTGTGGGGGTCTGCGGGCGGGGGGCTTATCAGAATCTGGATCCCGGCCCCCCCCTGTGTGAAATGGTAAGGGGGTTCTTACCCCTACCATTTCACTAAAAAACTGTCAAAAATGTTAAAAATGACAAGAGACAGTTTTTGACAATTCCTTTATTTAAATGCTTCTTCTTTCTTCTATCTTCCTTCATCTTCTGGTTCTTCTGGTTCTTCTGGCTCTTCTGGTTCTTCCTCTGGCGTTCTCGTCCAGCATCTCCTCCGCGGCGTCTTCTATCTTCTTCTCCTCGGGCCGCTCCGCACCCATGGCATTGGGGGGAGGCTCCCGCTCTTCTCTTCTTCTTTTCTTCTCTTCTTCTCTTCTTCTCTTCTTCTCTTCTTCTCTTCTTCATTTTCTTCTCCGGGCCGCTCCGCAATCCATGCTGGCATGGAGGGAGGCTCCCGCTGTGTGACGGCGCTCCTCGTCTGACAGTTCTTAAATAACGGGGGGGGCGGGGCCACCCGGTGACCCCGCCCCCCTCTGACACACGGTGACTTGACGGGACTTCCCTGTGACGTCACGGGGAATGCCACAGGGAAGTCCCGTCATGTCCCGTGCGTCAGAGGGGGGCGGGGTCACCGGGTGGCCCCGCCCCCCCCTTATTTAAGAACTGTCAGACGAGGAGCGCCGTCACACAGCGGGAGCCTCCCTCCATGCCAGCATGGATTGCGGAGCGGCCCGGAGAAGAAAATGAAGAAGAGAAGAAGAGAAGAAAAGAAGAAGAGAAGAGCGGGAGTCTCCCCCCCATGCCATGGGTGCGGAGCGGCCCGAGGAGAAGAAGATAGAAGACGCCGCGGAGGAGATGCTGGACGAGAACGCCAGAGGAAGAACCAGAAGAGCCAGAAGAACCAGAAGATGAAGGAAGATAGAAGAAAGAAGAAGCATTTAAATAAAGGAATTGTCAAAAACTGTCTCTTGTCATTTTTAACATTTTTGACACTTTTTTCGTGAAATGGTAGGGGTACTTATGTACCCCCTTACCATTTCACACAGGGGGGGGGGCCGGGATCTGGGGGTCACCTTGTTAAAGGGGGCTTCCAGATTCCGATAAGCCCCCCGCCCGCAGACCCCCACAACCACCGGCCAGGGTTGTGGGGATGAGGCCCTTGTCCTCATCAACATGGGGACAAGGTGTTTTGGGGGGCTACCCCAAAGCACCCTCCCAATGTTGAGGGCATGTGGCCTGGTACGGTTCAGGAGGGAGGGGGGGCCGCACTCTCGTCCCCCCCTCTTTTCCTGCAGCCTGCCAGGTTGCGTGCTCGGATAAGGGTCTGGTATGGATTTTTGGGGGGACCCCACGCCGTTTTTTTTTTTTTTGGCGCGGGCTTCCCCTTAAAATCCATACCAGACCTGAAGGGTCTGATATGGAATTTAGGGGGAACCCCACGTCATTTTTTTTTTTAAATTTTGGCCGGGGTTCCCCTTAATATCCATATCAGACCTGAAGGGCCTGGTATGGAATTTAGGGGGACTCCCACGTCATTTTTTTTTTTTTAATTTTGGTTCGGGGTTCCCCTTTGGGGAATTCCCATGCCGTTTTTATCAATGAACTTCTATGTGTATTGTCGGCAATGCAATAGCCGCGGGTAGTTTTAAATGAGTTTTTTCCTTCAAAATGTCATTTTGCTGTCAGACTGTTCTAAACACAGGAAACATGCGCCCCTTTACAGGCATACTATAGACACCCCCCAGGTACGAAATTTAAAGGGATATTACACTTTTATTGTTTGACTTTAAGCATTATTAAAATCACTGCTCCTGAAAAAACGGCCGTTTTTAAAACTTTTTTTTGCATTGATCCATGTCCCCTGGGGCAGGACCCGGATCCCCAAACACTTTTTATGACAATAACTTGCATATTAGCCTTTAAAATTAGCACTTTTGATTATTCATGTTCGTGTCCCATAGACTTTAACGGTGTTCGCGCGTTCGAACGAACTCTTTTCCTGTTCGCATGTTCTGGTGCGAACCGAACAGGGGGGTGTTCAGCTCATCCCTAATCAGGATGTAGTTTTTGGTATACAGGTTGGATAATGTAGAGGGTAATTGGATCCCTAGATAGGTGATCGTGTCCTGACTCCATTTGAAGGGGAAGTTTGTTTGGCATTGTGTGAGAGTGTCCTTCTCCATGAAGTATATTTGGAAGTTGGTCATAGTTTTGAATGTGGCGAAATCTTTGAGTACGTTAGGTAACGTAATGTGTGGTTCCTTGAGGAATAAAAGGATGTTGTCGGTGAAAGCCGCTAGTTTATAGACATTCTTAGAGATTGTCACCTCTTTAATGTCTGGATTAGACCTGAGGCGTTGTAGTAAAGGTTCTAGGGTAAGTACAAAAATTAATGGAGAGAGAGGGCAACCCTGGCGAGTACCGTTCGATATAGGGAAGGCATTCGATAGGTGGCCATTGACTCGGACCTTGGGCATTGGGGAGGAGTATAGAGCCAAAATAAATTGCAGCATATGATCTAGTATGCCAAAAGTTTTGAGGGCTTCCAACATATACTCCCAGGCCACTCTATCGAATGCCTTCTCCGCATCTAAGGATAAAAAAACCACAGTGTTGTGTAGAAGTCAGCCATCTGTGTATATTGATTGCTTTTATGGTGTTGTCTCTTGCCTCTCTGCCCAGTATGAAGCCCACCTGGTCTAACGATGAGTTTGGGTAGTAAGGGCAAAAGACGAGTGGCTAGGATTTTGGCGTAGAGTTTGAAGTCAACATTCAATAAAGAAATTGGTCAATAATTGGTGACTAGTGAGGGGTCCTTATTAAGTTTTGGGATTACTGTTATGTGTGCTGTGAGGAGGTCATGGGGCAGGGGGTGGTCAGATGTAATGGAATTTAATACTTTTAGGAAATGTGGTCGAAGTGTGTCGCTAAAGGTCTTGTAATAACTCATTGTTAAGCCATCTGGGCCTGGACTTTTTCCCATTTTTAACTGTTTAAGTGCTGAGTCAACTTCTTTAGAGGCGATAGGGTGCTCTAGGTCTCCTGCCTCCAGGTCAGACAGTCATTTGGAGCTATACTTCATGAGGAATTCTTTGATCATTTGTGTGCGTGTAAAGTCTTCTGGATGTGTGTCCGTGGGTCCTAGGTTGTATAGGTGGGTGTAGTATGTAGTATTTAACAAATTCATTCCTTATCTTGTTATTGGTTACTATTTTACATCCTGTTAGAACTGGTTAGAGAGTGAATTGTTGTGGATGTTTTCTTAGATCGGAGGGCTTTCGCTAGGAGCTTTCCGGATTTGTTTCCATGTTCGTAGAATATCTTTTGGGTTAGTATATAATTTTGTTTAGCTTTTTTATCTAGCTCCTCCAGTAGTTCTGCCCTGGCTTGGACAAGTTCATCTAGTGAGGATGCTCCTTGGGTGGATTATGTGCTTGTTCTAACATGTGAATATGGGTCGTCAGCTTTTTAATGTAAGCCTGTCTCTTTTGAGTTTTACGGAGATTGCGATTAGTTCACCTCATATGGTGCATTTGTGTACTTTCCACCTCAGCATTGGTGATATATCCGAGGAATTATTTTCTCGGAAGTATTGAAGTATTCGTCTGTTTATTTTGGGTGTGATCATGCTGTCTGTGAGTATGGAGGGGTCTAGGTGTCTTATCGAGGATCACGTTGGGATGTCTGGAAATGTTATGGACATGGATATAGGGTGATGGTGGGTTAAGTACATGGGGTCTATGGTAGCTGCAGTGAGCATGGTCAGATTTCTTTACAAGATGAATAGGTAGTCAAGTCTAGAGTAGCGGTTGCGGGAGGCTGAGTAGAATGTATAGTCTTTCACGTTAGGATATAGCATACGCCAAGAGTTGTGTAGCGTTAGGTCCTGGAGTTGAGATTTGATTGTGCGTAGTGCTTTTTAATCATCGAGGTTCCAGTAGATGTGTCATGTAAGGGGTTACATTACATGTGTCATGTAAGAGGGAACATTAAAGTCTCTGCCTAGGACTAGGATGAAAAGGTTGAAAGTAGTTGTATTGTCGATCTAAAGAACAGGACTTGTTTGGAATTTGGTGCATAGATATTCGCCAGGGTGACCGGTTTTCTGTGAAGGGAACCCTTCACAAAGAGGTAGCGGCCTTCCTCGTCTAGACATGTATCTGAAATTTGAAAAGGGCAGTATTTTGCAAAGAGGATGGAGACCCCTTTGGATTTAGAGATTTAGAAGCTTGGTTGGTTGCAAGTAGGGAAGTTGGGTAATGGGCGTTAGAGTGTTTCAGAGTGGAGCCTGCTTTAAAATGTGTTTCCTGTAGGAAGATAATGTCGGTCCTGTTTTTGGGCATTGAGAGAAGTAGTTGGGAGCATTTTTCCAGTATGTTGAGGCCCCGGGTGTTTAAGGAGATGATTTTAATAGAGGGTATGGCATGTTTGGGAGACGTCAGTGCCATTGTGTGTGTAGGTATTGCTTCTGTCACTTTCGTATGTGGGCAGTATTGGCTGAAGTAGGATTAGGTAGTGTCGGAGGAGGAGGAGGAGGGGGAGTAGGGAAGAAAGGGCCTGCAGTTGATAGGGGGCGTTAAGATTGGGGCAAGAGATGCAAGAGGTGCTACAAGGGGGAGGGGAAGCTGTAAATGTGCCTTGTAAGGAGTGAGGTTAGGGGGTTAAGATGCGGATTTAGTTAAACTCAGTGGGATATCCGGCGACTAGCAAGAGCCTGCTTGCTAGTCCAAATGCTCTAGACACCTGGTCTGTGGCATAGCCGGAAGTGTTCAGTGGTATGGTGCGATTTAGTAAGCGATTTGTCACAGGGGTAGTATTGGTTACCACTGTGGGTGGACAAGACTAGAGACATTGGAGAGAAGTTCACTTAATCTGTGGGGTGTGGCCCGTCATACAGAGAAGTTAGAGATTCTTAATTGAGGAGGTTGTGTGTGTGAAACCAAGGGTATGTAGGTGGTCAATTTATTTTTTAATGCAATAAGTATCAAATACATCTTAGTGCCAGGAAACAGCAACTGATATAATTTAGTAAGAGATTACCTTTAACAAGTATACAAAGCTATATAACTAAATATTCATTTAGCTATCCTTTTTGTTAAAGTGAAAGAAAAGCCTAAGTATAAATAGTCTTAAATATGTTCCCTTTCCCCCTCCTCTTACCTATCCTGCCTAACTTGTATAAAAAGATGTGAGTACCTACCTATTTTTGTCTGTGAGTGGCTACCAGTGGCGTATGTAGGGTATGGTAGCCATGGCAAGTGCCATGGGCGCCATGGGGGTGGGGGCGACAAAAAAGACGCCCCCGCACAAAAAAAAAATCCCACCCATCCTCCTGCAGCCACCTCTCACAGTCACCCCCGCACTAACATAACCCCCGGAGCTGGCACACACTTGCTACTTTGCATGTGGAGGGGAGCGTCAGGGGCACGATGACCTCACCTTTTGCAGGGAAAATAGCAGGGATTAGCACTGCAGCCTAGCAGGTACTCTGGAAGATGATGATGATCATGTGCATGTGTGCCAGGCAAGCAGCTAGTCAAATATAGTGCTAAATATTTTTGTCTGTGAGTGGCTACCAGTGGCGTATGTAGGGTATGGCAGCCATGGCAAGTGCCATGGGTGCCATGAGGGTGGGGGTGACAAAAAAGACGCCCCCTGCACAAAAAAACCCCACCCGTCCTCCTGCAGCCACCTCTCGACTCTCGCGGCCGCCCCCGCACTAGCCTGTGCCAGGCAAGCAGCCAGTCAAATATAGTGCTAAATATGGGTTATATAAATATGCATAGCAGCCATAGATATCATAAATAAAGTGTAATAAAGTGATTTGTGCAAAAGCAGGTACTACTTAAAAGCAGTACCTGCTGTGTCTGTTGCACAAATCACTTTGTTACACTTTATTTATGATATCTATGGCTGCTATGCATATTTATATAACCCATATTTAGCACTATATTTGACTGGCTTCTTGCTTCTGCTTGGGCCTGGCACACACGCACAATCGCACATGATGATGACGACTTAAAGTCATCATCATGTGCAATTGTGCGTGTGTGCAAAGCAGAAGCAGCCAATCAAATATAGTGCTACATATGGGTTATATAAATATGCATATGCATAAATATGCATAGCAGCCATAGATATCATAAATAAAGTGTAATAAAGTGATTTGTGCAACAAGCTCATTAAACAGTCCACATTCAGTGAATGTTCATGTACTGCAAACTTTGCAGTGCATGAACTTTCACTGAATGTGGACTGTTTAATGAGCAGGGGGCGGACTGACCCATCGGGCACTGCCAGGGGCCTGAGGCTCTGCAAGACTTCAATGCATACATTCTAGTGCCGCTCACTCTGTCCATCCTAACCCATCACCGGGATCCCTTCCCCAGCTCTGCATCCCATTCCCCGCAGACAAACTTCCTCTTCTATGGGGCACAGGGTGGAAGTTTTTGTTTTCTTGGTGGAGAGACAGACAGCTATTGGATCCAGATTTTGCCGCCCCCCTACCCTGGCGCTCTAGGCAGCCGCCTGACCTGCCCCCCACATCCTGACACTGGACCCGATCTCACTGTTGGTCCATAACCCTTGATGATCTGATGACCTTGTAGTTGATACTGATGCAAGTCTCAAGTTACAAGTTTCAGCTGTTTTGCTAGTTATGATCCTCTGTAGTGGGGGATCATGGCTTTTCGGTAAGGAGTAACTACTTCCATTCTTGGTGGTGGACTGCTTTTCATGGAGGAATATTATTTATTCACTTGGATCCCCTTTTTCACATGGGTGGTTACACATAGATGCCACCATTTGAGACTATTATTTAGTTCACTATTTATATGGACTTCTAGGTCGCATGGGTGGTCAACCCTGGATGCCGCCATATTTTTGAGTTCATTTATATTGAATTCCAGTTTGGTTTGCATTTGACACTGTTTGTATTTTTGTGTTCACTGTTTCTATGCACTCAATTTAGATTAGCGCAACTCTTCTGTTTTTTATTTTTTAGTGATATATGGGTGTCATATTGTCAGAGTCGCTGCTTTTTCACTATGCTATGTAATTGATACCTTATCATATCTTTTAGGTGTTTCATTTACAATCTATCACTTAGCGCAATTTTTTCCCCTTTTTTCCTAATGTATTTTGATGAGTGTGAGTGTGCCAGTGTGTTGGCATCATCAGTGATTTTTGTATCAGTGTGTGCCCATGGACCATTGTTAGCTGTTTTTTTTTGTTAAGGTTATCTGAAAGATGGGATTCAAATGTTTTGACAGGGACACAGTTTCAGTGCTTGCCATAGGCGCCATTTTGACTACATACGCCTCTGGTGGCTACTGCGGGGGGGAGTGCCAACAACAGCTGGGCCATGGAAGCCTGTGGGTTACATCAGGGTTCCTGGAATTGCCATCAGTTTTTGAGCACTCCCTTAGCCTGAGCCGTGGGGTCATGTGACCAGACTGCAGCAGATTAAAAATAGGTAAGTACACATATCTGTTTTATAGGCAAAATAGGTATAAGTAGCGTGGGGACATTTTTGGAGTAGTTTGACATATGCCTGTACACACGAGCAGACTTTCGACGGACTGAACTCCAAAGTACTTTTTGACGGACTTTCGATGGAGTACCGACGCAACGGACTTGCCTATATACAATCACACCAAAGTCCGACTGATTCGAACGTGATGACATACGACCGGACTAGAATAAGGAAGTTCATAGCCAGTAGCCAATAGCTGCCCTTGCGCTGTTGTTCCTCCGTCGGACTACCATACAGACGAACAGATTTTTCGACCGGACACAAGTCCGTCGGAAAGATTTGAAACATGTTCTATTTCTAAAGTCCGTCTGATTTTTCGACAGCAAAGGTCCGATGAAGCCCACACACGATCGAATTATCCGGCGGATTCGTTCCGTCAGACCTTTGCTGTACACGGCATTAGGCTTTTCTTCAAATTTAATGTATTTGCTATTTTATTTTGTTTTAACTATAGTCCATTATTCCTTAACCACTTAAGCCCCGGACCATTTGGCCGGCCAAAGACCAGAGCACTTTTTGCGATTCGGCACTACGTTGCTTTAACTGACAATTGCGCAGTCATGCAACGTGACTCCCTAACAAAATTGACGTCCTTTTTTTCCCACAAATAGAGCTTTCTTTTGGTGGTACTTGATCACCTCTGCGGTTTTTATTTTTTGCGCTATAAACAAAAATAGAGTGACAATTTTGAAAAAAAACTCATTATTTTTTACTTTTTGCTATAATAAATATGCCCAAAAAATATATAAAAAAACATTTTTTCCTCAGTTTAGGCCGATACATATTCTTCTACAGATTTTTGGTAAAAAAAATAGCAATAAGCGTTTATTGATTGGTTTGCGCAAAAGCTATAGTCTACAAAATAGGGGTTTTGTGGCATTTTTATTAATATTTTTTTTTTACTAGAAATTACAGCGATCTGTGATTTTTATCATGACTGCGACATTATAATTTTGGGACCATTGTCATTTTTACAGCGATCAGTGCTATAAAATTGCACTGATTACTGTAAAAATGACACTGGCAGTGAAGGGGTTAACCACTAGCTGGCTAGGGAGGGGTTAAGTGTGTCCTAGGGAGTGATTTTAACTGTTAGGGGGTGTGGCAACGAGTGACACATCACTGATCACCGCTCCCAATCACAGGGAGCTATGATCAGTGACAGCGTCACTAGGCAGAACGGGGAGATGCTTGTTTACATTAGCATCTCCCTGTTCTTCAGCTTTGTGAGACGATCGCAGGTATCCCCGTGGACATTGGGGGACCCGCGTTCCTACTCATGGAGCTCGTGGCAGAGTCACGCGCACGCGATCACACAGTGGCAAATTCGAAGGGACGTACAGGTATGCCATTTGCACAGCCATGCCATTCTGCCGACAAATATGTACATGCGGCATTTGGCAAGTGCTTAAATAAAATTGTGGCACCTGTCCTTAAACTATTTTTACTATAGTGGGTTTAATATAAGTCAGGGCAATCTGTGTTTTTATTTATCTTTATCTATCTGCATCAATGTCAGCTCGTTTAATATAAAGATGAGGGATGACACACCTCACAGTTCACCTTACTGACAAATCTGGTCACACGTGTCTCTGATCCCCTGCCACTTGCTGTTTTGTTTGTGCAGTAAATGTTGTAGTTGCTGGCCACTGTTTCTTGCTCAAAAAGCTTGAGGTGATTGTAGCCGTATTAGTACACTTGCAACAAGAACAATTGAGTACTGTCCATGATACTTTTTTTACTTGCACTAACATGCAAATTTTCAGGACACGCTTTTGGAGTGTGTCTTTTCTTCAATGTCCAAGCAGTACTGATACACTTCTAGTCACTATGGATGTTGAATCTCTGTATAGTAACATCCCTTACTGGGATGTTGCTGCATGTCACAGATTGTTATCATCCTTCCTAAACCACAAATTGAGTTAAGGATGTTATACAGCTCAATAAATTCATTTTTACACACAACTACCTCACTTTCAATAATGATATTTATCTTCACTGTGTGGCTACTGCTAGGGGAAGTAAAATGGCACGCCAATAATCAAACTTATTTATGAGTGAGCTGGAGGACAAATTCCTGAACAGCATACAACAAAAAACATATAGATACTATCGCTAGATTGATGATACTTGCATCATATTAACAGAAGGAGAAGAAAATCTAAAACAATTTTATCCATTGATCAACACGTTTCATGCATCAATCAAATTAAAAATGAACTATTAAAACATGCCAATTTCCTAGACACCACAACATATACCAGAGATGACAAGCTGCACACCTTAATATATAGGAAACCCACTGACAGAAGTACCATCTTCCACCCCCAACACACCAAACAGGTCATCATACACAGCCAGGCCATCAGAAACCACTGAATATGCTGAGATCCAGATGACAGAAATAAACATACCAGAATACTAACAGATTCTTTGCACAAGAAGGGTTACCAGGACAAAACTATTTATGCAAGCATAAAAATGGCCCTCAAAACTTGTAGAGGAAAAACAATTAACCACGTACCTCTAGTATAATATAATCCAGCACTAGAAAAAATATGAAAGACTGCCAACCTATCAAAACAGAGGATGAAATGCTGAAACAAATATTTCAACAACTCCCAATACTGGCTTTCAGGCAACCACCCAACCTCAGACATAAATTATTCAGCAGGAAAGTTCTTTCTGATTATGAAGTCACAAATAAAGGAATCAAGACCTGCAACAAAAAAACGCTGTACAGCCAAATCAATCTATCCAAAAGGGTCACACATAAAAGGGACATTCAATATCACAGAATCATACCTCTAGTAATGTTGTGTACCTCGTCCAATGCAAAAAATGCAGGGAAGGATGTTATGTTGGTGAAACAGGACACAAAAAGGAAAACTAGGACGAATTCACAAAGATACACCATCAAAGAACATAAGGATGATGCAATTCTGCACACCTGTGGGACATAATTTCAATTCTCACAACCAGGACCACACTATGGAGACATGAAACTCTTATGTTCTAAAAAGAAAACTTCAAAGCTACTAAGGAAAGGAAAACTTTTGAACTAAGAATGATAATTCTATTTGACACAAAATGATAATGGTCTAAATGTGGACCTTGGTTTTCTAAATCATTATCCCACAGCTTTATGACCCCCCCCCCACCTCACCTCTGTGACTGTTACTCCTCTTGCCCTCTGCCTGTCTTACTAATTGGTCAAGTTTAATTACCATTACTGTGTACATTTGTGATTGTTTTTTCATTTTTTGCATTTCTTTCTCAGGGATTGTCCTACTGAACATTCTGTGAAAATGTGTGTATTAGTGCTGCTTGGACCTTGAAGAAGGGGATACACCCCAAAAGCTTGTCCTGAAAATGTGGATGTTAGTCCAAATAAAAAAGTATCACGAACAGTGCTCAATAGTTCTTGCTGCTCATAAAGGCAAATTTGGGGTGGAATACTAGGGCAAGGAAAAACTGTACTCAGAAATGTTGCACATCAGAATGGTATTCCTTCCCTTTGAGGACAGCATAGAGGTTTTTTTTTTATTTTTCAAGGTAATAAAAGTATAAACAGTGCCTTAAATTACCCTCTACTTGCCATTTTTAATTGTCTTTTCTCAGATAGGAAAGCAAATTAGGTATATTTACCTGAGCATTTTACTGCACTGTGTTTCACAACAAAAATTATACTTTTATATCCTATGAGAACCCGAGTGCACCCTTTTTTGGCTGAAGATAGGCCAGGAAGGCATTTTTACATTCTAGGCAGGTCATAGTTTACAGTCATGTTCTCTTTTGGTTGTATTTACTTTATTTGTTTTATTGACTCAACACCATCATTTGTGCAACTCAGAACTCTTCAATGCCTTTAGTTATTTACATTCTTCATGTCTACACAAAAAAGTAAATAGAGATACAAATCTTTGAGAATTTATCAGTATTTTTGAACCTGCAATAGAATTGGAGAGGCAACTGAGTGACGTTACAATTTCCATCTCAGACAATCAGAGGAAGCCTTGCATTCATTCAAAACAATTCAAGGGTTCTGATGAATTGCTAAGCAGTACCCTGCCTAACTTGATTTTGTTCTGAGCATGGGACTGAAAGTCACTGTACCACTGCTGGAACACAGCAATATATAGTGTATGTAGCTGGATTTAGGCTTTAACCACTTGCTGACCAGCCGCCGTCATTTAACTGCGGCAGGTCGGCACGATCCCACGAACCCTCATAGCTATAAGTCGGCTCACAGGATCAGGATAGCAGGCACGCGCCCGCTGCACAGCGGGGGTGCTGATGCTCGTGGTCGACAGTCGTGATGACCGCCGGCCATGAGCGATCGTGAGCAGGAGACACAGAACAGGAACGAGTGTGTGTAAACTATTAGCTAGGAACCACTATCCATCGCTTCGTCTAGTCAGTCCCCTCCTCCTTCAGTTAGAATCACCCCCAGGGAACACAATTAACCCCTTGATCGCTCCCCCTAGTGTTAACCCCTTCACTGTCAGTGACATTTATATAGTAATCAATGCATTTTTATAGCACTGATCGCTGTATAAATGCCAATGGTCCCCCATAATGTCGTAGTCACAATATAAATTGCAGATTGTCGCCATTGCTAGTAAAAAAAAAATATTAATAAAAATGCTATAAATCTATCACCTATTTTGTAGACGCTATAACTTTTGCGCAAACCAATCAATATACGCTTTTTGCAGGGTTTTTTTACCAAAAATATGTAGAAGAATGCATATCGGACTAAACTGAGGAAAAAAATGCTTTTTTTTAAAAAAAATGGGGATATTTATTATAGCAAAAAGTACAAAATATTGTGTTTTTTTAAAAACTGTTGCTCTTTTTTTGTTTATAGCGCAAAAAATAAAAACCGCAGAGGCGATCAAATACCACAAAAAGAAAGCTCTATTTGTGGGAAAAAAAGTATGTCAATTTTGTTTGGGTGCAGTGTCGCACGACTGCACAATTGTCAGTTAAAGCGACGTAGTGCCGAATTGCAAAAAATGGCCCGGTCATTCAGCAGCCAAATCTTCCGGGGCTGAACTTGCCTCTAGATTTAATGGGTACAGTAAATATAATAAACATGTTTTTGGTTCCTGAATTATTCTATATGGCCTTAAAGGACCACTATAACAGGTGTGGTAAATAGATGTGACAATCAAATTCAGTATCCTTTATCTTTTATTTATTTATCCATTATTTCATATGCCTTTCAGTGTTTTTTCAGATTTATGTGCAGTCTAAAGTGAATGTTACAGGAGTAGGTATGTAGCTAGATAGCTATTTTCCTTTTTTGTGTTAGGATCAAATACACACATTACTCTAGATTCTGAGCATTTCTTCCGTTCATTTTTCTTTTTTTTCCTTACGTTCGTATTGAACGTAAAAACCTGGAAACTGCATTCAACACAAGACTATGAATTTTGATATTGTCTACCTTTGAATTGGACATTTTAACTAAATTGAGGTTTTGGCCAGAAAGATACAGAGCATAAGTCTTTTTCCAAACAAGTTTTCCTATAATCAAATGCATTGTTCTGAAAAAGAAACCTAAACATTTTGGTAACAAATTACAGCTTGCTGGCTTTTTCATTATATTCAGCTGCCAGCAAAATACCTTTCTTTTAAAACTTTTACAAAAGCTAAATTTTCTATGTATATTTTATGCTAGGCCATAACTACAGGCCATGCAGATGGAGCAAATGGCACCATAACAAATACAAATGAGGAAAAATATGCATAAAACCACTATACTCTACTTTTAAAGGGAGTTTACAGATATTCATACATCATTTCTTTATGTAATTAATAATGTGATGACTACAAAAATTATTTTGAATTAAATTAAGTCGGGTAAGTATTACATATGAACAATTTCTATACCAATATTTTCACAGGCATCCAGCATTTGATGTTGTTGGCTCCTTATAAATGTTTTTCTGTGTTTCTCCTTACCATCTGTTGTTCATGGCTCAAACTGAAATGTAAAAAGCAAAAGAATAAGTCAGTCCCTTATTGGACAGCTTTGTTCCAGGTTTCAATGAGGGACAACTGGTTTGAAAGGAAAGCACTTGTGCAGTGTTCTCTCTTTAGCTAGCCCATAGTGTTTGGTGACACATTTCTTATGTAATAAATGTTTATTTGTAAAACAAGGATTGTACACATGATGAAAAGAAAACGCATACTGTATAAAAAAACTAGTTTGAAACGCACTAACTAAAAACTTAATACAACTGACAAAATGGCAAAATATTGAAATAAAGTCCTTCGTCCCTGCAGAGAACAATGTAGTAGCCATTATTATAAAGTTCTCCTTCTCAAACACCTTTCTAAGTATTCCTATACTGATGTCCAGAAGGGTAGTTTACAGTAGTCTGGCACTGAACTGATTTCCTCCAAGACCCTGTTGATAGTTAAATTATCAATGGCATAGCATCAACAGTGCAATAAACACCCATACAGTGTGACAAATGACATATCAACCAATAGGATTTTTTTTTAATTATCATATCAGTCTCTAGGTTCCAGATTGTGAGAACAATATTCAATTTAATAGTAGTGTGATTAAAGCAATGTATAATGAGAGTTGTAATCCCATGAACTGGTACACTGGCATGTGGGCTCAAAAAATAAACAAAGCTGAACACCTATGCACAAAATAAAATGAAGGCATTATTTTATATTTTATGTCAACTGAATTGTTTTTCTATTAAACATTTCAAGTGGTAGGTTGTTTTATGTTGTCACCCAATAGTATACAAGGTCAATCGATGTGACTATTGGTGGGTTAGGCTAGCATACTTGCAAGTTGAAATGAGCCGAAAGTATCTGGGTTTAGGTAGGGGGAGGTTTTCCAAACAGCTTTGCCAAAGGATTGGCAAATTAATGACATTGGTGGCTGGGCACTGCCCATGTCCCAATATATATTTTTTTAAATACTGGGTTGTGTGGAACAACTTTTTAAATATTTCTTAAAAGGTGACTTTCAAATGCACTACGCTTGCACTACTCCTTGAAAAAACCTGCTTAGTGGATGCCCTTTCACTGTCTGTGAAGTGGCACATCTGTACAATTTATACAATGTACTACAGCTAAACTGATGTAGGACCCTGCAAGAGCGGCTTCAGTATGTTTGGTTCTGTACTCTGCCTCTCAACCCTAAGAACAGTCTCAGCCACTCTGGCACACCTGGCAATAGTGTAAGTGCATGGACCAATGAAAACACAGAATTGTCTTTACTAATAGGCTTCTGTGGAGAAGTAACAGACAGTAATGCCCTGTACACATGACCGGTTTTGCCGTCGGGATAAACTCCGAAGGTTTCTCCGATGGAACTCTGACTGAATTCCATTCAAGCAGTCTTGCCTACACACGGTCAAACCAAAGTACGACCAAAGTCCAACCGTCAAGAACGTGGTGACGTACAACACTTACGACGGGACTAGAAAAAGGAAGTTCAATAGCCAGTAGCCAATAGCTTCCGTCTTGTACTTGCTTCAGAGCATGGTCTTTTGGAACAGCATACAGACGAGCGGTTTTCCCGATAGGAATTGGTTCCGTCGGAAATATTTAGAACATGTTCAACACTTAAATAGTGACAAATCACAATATGGCAACTTTAAATCAGATTGGCTACCACTACTTAAATTTGGCTCTATGAGTCCAGGCAGAAGGAGAACAGAAGAATGACTCTCTCTTATGCCAGACCTCTCTCCTCTGTCACTTGACACCACAGACCCAACTATAAACAATGTACCCAATTCAACATTCACTGGCATTGGCTTAACTCCCAAGTCAGACTATCCCACACACCCGCTACACACACAGAGCCCTGAGTATGCATGTGTATGCCCGTATAACACCAGTAACTTCAGTCCCTTGGAAGAGGAATGAGGCCTTGGATCTTCAGCTAGCCACTTTAGTTGGTGCACTTAAACTACTGCTTGGCAAAGTGTATCTGTGGTATGCTGACAGTATCCAAATAGCAAGGCAGACACTGTGACTGCCAACCTGTGGCCCTCCAGCTTTTGCAGAACTACAAGTCCCATGAGGCATTGCAAGCCACTGACAGTTACAAGCATGACTCCTAAAGGCAGGGGCATTATGGGACTTGTAGTTTGGCAACAGCTGGGGGAGCACAGGTTGAGCACACATGCCTTAAGGGGTTTACATGCTTTTTTTAACAAAAAAAAGAAGCCAACAGGAAATTGTAATCCATTTTGCTACCACTGACATAGGGCATATAGCAGAACAGAAGTGCTTCCAGCTCTCCAGGTCAATATGACTTGTGACGGCTGCATTCTGACGGCTGAACTGACAGTTACAAGCATGACTCCTAAAGGCAGAGGGATTATGGGACTTGTAGTTTGGCAACAGCTAGGGGGCCACAGGTTGAGCACCCATGCCTTAAGGGGTCTACATGCTTTTTTTTTAACAAAAAAAAGAAGCCAACAGGAAATTGTAATCTATTTTGCTACCACTGACATAGGGCATATAGCAGAACAGAAGTGCTTCCAGCTCTCCAGGTCAATATGACTTGTGACGGCTGCATTCTCTTTTTTGCTATAAGCTCATAGTAGCTCAGTGACTTCGAACTTACAGGAAAAGTTTCTTCCAGATGCTGTTAAGTGAAAAATTTGCTGTGATCAAAGCTATTCATTAAAAATAGAACACCCCCAGCTCTACTTCTGCTCCACTGAAACAAAAAAGGGGGGTTTGGGACTTTAAATGAGGTGTGTGGGATCACACAGCTCCATCCCTATCTATGTGCAAGAAAAAGAGGGTTTGGGACTTTAAATGAGGTAGATCTAGCATGGCAAAAAGATGAGGCAATGTTATTAAAAAACATGACATGGCAATATGAGTACACACATAGTAAATAAGCATAACAATCACTTATTATTAACCAGATATTCATAAAAACAATCATAGCAACTTGGAGATGACATATTGAAGTATCGGACAATTATCCATAATAAAGAATCATTTGAAAAGCAGCATGGTGGGGTAGCTTGGGAGTGGATGAAATAAAACCATCTAAAAAGAGAATGGGGCATCAAAATTGGCCCGATGCACGTTTTGTGGTTTCCTACCACATCATCAGTGGTGAGTGCACCAATGTCTGTAAAAAAGCATAAATAAACGATATGGTCCAAAGTTACACCCAAACACAAGGGAGACTATATATGTAAAGGAGGGGAGAAAGGAACCCATCCCACTAAGTACTTACATGTCAATTAAGTCTAGACCATATGAACATGAAAACTGGTGGCTGCTTGAAATGTTCATCCCGAGAGCTGAGGAAGGGGCCCACAGGAGAGCCGGATGCACACAATGATCCCCAGAGAAAAGGACACAAGTGGTCAAAAAGAAAACCATTTGTGCTCCAATGCTGTAAAAGTGAATAAATCAGGTAGACTATAAGTATATGAAGGTGTATTATATTATTGAAATGTATTGAACAGTAAATGGAGCCCAACACCAAGATAAAACGTGGATACAAATGAAGTGTAGAAATAGTGAAAAAAAACACTTGTTTCCTTTTCTCTGGGTATCATTGTGTGCGTCCGGCTCTCCTTCGGGCCCCTTCCTCAGCTCCCGGATGAACATTTCAAGCAGCCATCACTTTTCATGTTCACGTGATCTAGACTTAATTGACATGTAAGTACTTAGTGGGATGATTTCATTTCTTCCCTCCTCTACATATACAGTCTCCCTTGTGTTTGGGTGTAACTTTGGACCATATCATTTATTTATGCTTTTTTACAGACATTAGTGCAGTTGCCCCTGATGATGTGGTAGGAAACCACGAAATGTGTGTCGGGCCAATTTTGTTGCACCATTTTCTTTTTAGATGGTTTTATTTCATCCACTCCCAAGCTACCTCACCATGCTGCTTTTCAAGCAATTCTTTACTATGGACAATTGTCCGATACCTCAATATGTCATCTCCACGTTGCTATGATTGTTTTTATGAATATCCGGTCAAAAATATGCTTATTTACTATGTAGGTACTCATATCGCCATGTCATGTTTTTTAATGAATAAAACATGTCTTGTTATATTGACTCATCTTTTAGTCATGCTAGATCCACCTCTTTTAAAGTCCCAAACCCCTCTTTTTCTTGCTGCTTCACTGCTTTGCCACCACTCCTGCTCCCTGAGTCCTCTGATCTAACATTAACCTTTAAGGACCAGGGCTATTCTGATACTTTTTGTTTACAAGTAAAAATCTGTATTTTTTTACTAAAAAAATTATAGAACCCCAAACATTATATAATATATATATATATATATATATATATATATATATATATATATATATATATATATATATATATATATATATATATATATATATATATATATATATATATATTTATATATAAACATATATATATATATATATATATATATATATATATATATATATATATATATATATATATATATATACATACAGAATCTCACAAACGTGAGTACACCCCTCACATTTTTGTAAATATTTTATTATATCTTTTCATGTGACAACACTGAAGAAATGACACTTTGCTACAATGTAGTAGTGTGTGTACAGCTTGTATAACAGTGTAAATTTGCTGTCCCCTCAAAATAACTCAACACACAGCCATTAATGTCTACACCGCTGGCAACAAAAGTGAGTACACCCCTAAGAGAAAATTTCCTATTTGGGCCCAAAGTGTCAATATTTTGTGTGGCCACCATAATTTTCCAGCACTGCCTTAACCCTCTTGGGCATGAAGTTCACCAGAGATTCACAGGTTGCCACTGGAGTCCTCTTCTGCTCCGCATCCACCATGATGGGAGGCTCCCGCTAGGGTGGATGCAGAGCTGCCCGAGAAGAAGAAGGGAAGAAGACACCGCGGAGGAAGATGCCAGACGAGAACACGGGAGGAAGAACCAGAAGAACCAGAAGAAGAAGAAGATGGAGGAAGAAACCGAAGATAGATAGAAGATAGAAGATAGAAGAAAGAAGAAGCATTTAAATAAAGGAATTGTCAAAAACTGTCTCTTGTCATTTTTAACATTTTTGACACTTTTTTTGTGAAATGGTAGGGGTACTTTTGTACCCCCTTACCATTTCACACAGGGGGGAGGGCCGGGATCTGGGGGTCCCCTTGTTAAGGGGGGCTTCCAGATTCCGATAAGCCCCCCGCCCGCAGACCCCCACAACCACCGGGCAAGGGTTGTGGGGATGAGGCCCTTGTCCCCATCAACACGGGGACAAGGTGTTTTGGGGGGCTACCCTAAAGCACCCTCCCAATGTTGAGGGCATGTGGCCTGGTACAGTTCAAGAGGGGGGTGCTCTCTCGTCCCCCCTCTTTTCCTGTGGCCTGCCAGGTTGCGTGCATGGATAAGGGTCTGGTACTGATTTCTGGGGGGACCCCACACCATTTTTTTTTAATTTTGGTGCGGGGTTCCCCTTAAAATCCATACCAGACCTGAAGGGTCTGGTAAAGTTTTTAAGGGGACCCCACACCATTTTTTTAAAAAAATTTGGCCGGGGTTCCCTCTAATATCCATACCAGACCTGAAGGGCCTGGTATGGAATTTAGGGGAACTCCCCACGTCATTTTTTTTTTAAATTTTGGTTCGGGGTGGGGGGCGTGGCCTGCTACAACATGGAGTAGGACGTGTAAGACCCGAGCTCCGTCCAATACTCCTGAATCCACATCAATCCTGCTTTCCAGTGACATCCTGCAACAACCTGACATATCCCCCAGAGGCCCTTCACATATACAGAGCCAACTCAGCGGGCATTTGATCGGACAGGGCATCCAATCGTCACGGCGATCCTCCGCGGCGGCAGCCACAAATACAGGCCGCGGCTTCGGCCTAGTTGATTCCGGCGGCCATCTTGCTTCACCCGGCCTCCACAGCAATACTCCTTCCTGACTGACATCTGGATCTCCTACCACACGCAGACCCTGCACCACGGACCTCCAGTCAGGGGTCTAAACGGAGCGGTACCCTCCCATACGGCGGCAGTTTAAAATTCAGGCCGCGGCTTCGGCCTGGTCCGGAGCTCCGGCGGCCATCTTGCTCCTCCCGGACCCTCCAGAGGTACTGTATCCTGGTCCCTCTAGTACTTGGAACCCCCACCAAACACTGATCCTGCTGTACCGGATTCTGACTGGGGGGTCTGAACTGAGCAGTGCCCTTTCACACAGCGACAGGCCCGAGTCTGAGCAGTGGTCTCGGCCTGGTCTTGGCGGCCATCTTGGTACTCCCGGCCTCTTCACCAGCACTACATTCCTCTTCCCTGGAATCTGCACCTAATAAAGTGGATCATTTAGCCCACCTTCTGCTCCCTGCAACTCCTCCAGAGACTTTACGTTGCCCGGACCTACAGATGACCTCTGCATCTTCCAGGTGAGTGGCATCCATTTTGCTACTCTCTGTCGGGCACTCCAGACCCTCCCATCTCCCCTCTGCTTGTCCTGAACCCCAGCTAACAATTTCAGTGCCCCTACCAGCCAAAACACTGTCCTTACCCAAGCCTGCAGGGGGTACTCGTACCCGTCGGGGATACACGGGGACTGAGGACCTGTCCAAGAAGATACGTGTAACAACTATCTCGCTGTTCCTGACCTCTAAGCTTCCTCAGCTCGCCCTCTGTGCCAACTCCGCGTCTGCCCAGCTAGCTGCGTCTGCCGCCTCTTGCTAACAGACATGGCCCCGACGAAACCCAAGCCCGACGCAGCTGCCAAACTCGATAAGTACCGCTGTCAGGATAAAGACGGCCTGGGGGAGGATGGCGGGACTGTGTCGGGGGGGAGGGAGGTGGCTGGCGCGGACACGGATAGAGTGTTGGAAGCCATCTCTGCACTACAGGCTGCCCTCACGACCAAAATTGAGGAGGTGAAGGTAGATGTCTCCCTGGTCCGACAAGACCTGCATAAGTTTAAGGAGCGAGTCAAGACATCTGAGACCAGACTAGGAGAGGTGGAGGATGCAATCCCACCATTACAGACTACCTCTGAACGCATGCAATACCAGATCAACCAACTTCTAGCAAAGCAAGATGACATGGAGAACAGGCTTCGCAGATGCAACCTTCGCTTCATTGGCCTGCCGGAGGGGACAGAGGGAAAAGACCCCACCACCTTCCTGGAACAATTACTAATTACAACATATGGCAGGGAGGCCTTTTCGCCCACGTTTGCTGTCGAAAGAGCGCATCGTATGCCCGCTAGGCCGCCGCCACAGGGTGCCCCGCCCCGTACATTTATCGCCAAATTACTAAATTATAAAGACCGCGACACAACGCTGCGCATGGCAAGGTTGAAAGGTAATATACCTATTGGCAACGTCAAGGTAGCCATCTTCCCTGATTTTTCCACTGAAGTACAGAAGCGGAGACAAAACTTTACCGAAGCCAAGAGGCGCCTGCGCATCAAAAATCTGAAATATTCAATGTTATTCCCCGCACGCCTTCGGGTGGAGGACAATGGCCGAGCCGTTTTCTTTGAAACCCCTGAAGATACCATCGCCTGGCTAGAGCGCCGAGACAACGGGAAAGAGAATGAATAACTCAACATATAAAGTACATGGCCGTGCACTGCAGCAAGAGATCACAGGCCTCTTTTCTTACAACATGAGGGACTTTGCCCTAAATACCTCAGGGAAAACTATACACTATCACTTATTATTTTGACGACTGGAGCCTCGGGTCAGTAATAGTCCTACAGAACACATGTAAGGTGCAGCGTGACTTTGCCCCACACATTTTTAGGGAGATCAGTCACCGAATCTGGAATGAAGCCGTCCAACTACAATTATACACAATTATCCATCCCAGAGACTACACGCAATTATTTTCTTTATACATGATTTTGTGGGATTTGTTTACCCTGGGTTCTAAAACCCAACGGCTACCCCGGTTTTTTCTTCTTTTATTTCAGATGCAGCTGACTGTTTTTTCCCGGATTTCAATTTCAGTTTTGTTTGGGAAGTATGCCCGCACAGGTTGGGGTCAGTGCAGGGCTGGGAGGGGGAGGGGAGGGAAAATGTTTAAGTTACTTTTCAAAATGCAAGAAGTTCTATGTACACACTTTTTGAATCAATATAGATTTTTGAATAATATTGAGAATTTGATTTTGCCACTGTTTTTTGTAGTACGGTACAAATTAATGCATAATTTTTGTATAGAGGTACTGGTGAGACTCAGGATACACACCTTAACACTGAAATTAATTGGTGAGAACAACATATGGCATCTATAAAATTTCTCACTTGGAATGTGAGGGGCCTGCGTGAATCGCTTAAGAGGTCGGCAACCCTCACATTCCTTAAGAAACAGAGAGCTGATATAATAGCACTGGTGGACACCCATATAGATGGAAAGCTACAGATGGCCCTGCGCCGCCCATGGGTAGGATGGGCATTTCACTCAACGTTTACATCCCATTCCAGAGGTGTATCTATTTTAATTGCAAAATCCATACACTTTGAACCAGGAGAGATATGCACAGACCCTCAGGGCAGATATGTTTTCATATCTGCTAAAATATACGGAGAACCCTTCCTAATCTTAGCGTTCTATGTCCCCCCTCCGTTCTCTATTACTATAATACTGGAGGGTGTCTCCTTCATGGCAAGATTCCCCACGGTGCAAGCAGTATGGATGGGGGATTTTAATTCTACAATGAACGATACTCTAGACAGACTTCGCCCACTGACAGTAGCTGCAATGAATACAAATGACACTAAACTACATAAAATAACCTCATCCATTCATCTAATTGACACGTGGAGAAATAAATTTCCGCACACTAATGCCTATTCATGTTTCTCTTCCACGCATAGTTTGATGTCCCGAATAGATTTCATTCTGATATCTAAACAACTTTTACCTAGATTATTGACAGTGTCCTTTGGACCTAGACTGTTGTCTGATCATAGCTTTTACTCTATTACCCTTGGCGTGTCCCTTGCTAAGCAGAAGCGGGCCTGGCGCTTGAACCCATTCTGGTTGTCCTTGCTGCCAGAAGATGATATGCTTGAAGTAGAATGGACTCGGTTTTTTACTGACAATGAACACTCTGCTCCCGCGCCAGTAGTGTGGGACACGTTTAAGTTGCATGCCCGCGCGATCCTGACCTCACGCATTAATCAAATTAAAACAAACTCCGCGGAAGCCCTAGATAAAGCAATCATAGAATTCTCCTCTTTAGAACAAGCATATATAGCTGACCCATCCATAACAAATGCTAATACTCTTAAACTACAGACTAGAGTGGTGTCTCAGATGCAATATGAAAAAGCCAAGCAGAAATTATTCTTCAGTAGACAGCGGTGGTTTGAACATGGAGAAAAAGCAGGTAAATTGCTTGCATATCTTGTTCATAGTGAAGACAAACCCCCAATTGTAATTACGCTTCACGATAGAGATAGACAGCCGATCACGGATCCTGTTGTCGTGTCATCCAAGTTTAGAGATTTTTTTACAGAACTTTATACATCAACAGTCTCGGAAGATACGACGATAATGGATCAGTTTTTGAGCAACACCATACTTCCACAACTCACGGAGAGTCAAATTGAACTTCTTGAGGCACCTCTCACAATAGAGGAAATAAAGATTGCTATTGCAGACTTTGCCAGGTCCAAATCCCCGGGGTCTGACGGATTGCCCATTGAATTTTATGCACACTATTCTGAGATACTTACACCCAAACTGCTGACTCTGTATAACACTATGTTCGAAACCTTAACACTACCTGCATCCATGAGAGAGGCCACGATAGTTCTTATACCGAAACCAGGGAAAGACCTAGGATACCCTGAGTCGTACCGCCCCATATCTTTACTCCAAGCAGATGTTAAAATATTGGCCAAAGTACTCTCCAAGCGTCTAAACCAAGTAATATTATCCCTTATACATGTGGACCAGTCGGGGTTTATGCCGGGCCGTAACACCTCCTTTAATTTAAGGAAGCTATTTATCAATCTCCAGGCCAAACATGATAATGTAGGCACAAGGGTAATAATAACATTAGACACAGCCAAGGCATTTGATTCGGTTGAATGGAGTTATCTCTGGAAATGCATGGAGGGATACGGATTTGGGCCCAAGTTTATTAGATGGGTGCAACTGTTATACCAGCAACCAACTGCTCGAGTGGTGGCCAATGGATGCCCCTCTCAGGAATTTAGCCTAAGCAGAGGTACGAGACAGGGATGCCCGCTCTCGCCTTTGCTATATGCTCTGGCATCAGAACCCCTCGCCGTGTCCATCCGTACTAACCAGGAGATAATAGGTTTAACATTCGGATCCCTCACCGAGAAAATTAGCCTTTATGCAGATGACACTCTCCTCTATCTAGCAGACCCTGGCCTCTCTCTACACACAGCTCTTAACTTAATTGAACAATTTGGGAAATTCTCGGGCTTGAGGATTAATTGGGGAAAGTCACAGATATTACCAATCGATAGTTTCCCACCTACAGAATCACAGTCTAATTTACCTCTTCAAAGGGTGGATATAATAAAATACCTCGGCGTTAAAATATCCAAGAATCCAGTAGAATATATTTCTTTGAATATTGAACCATTATTCTCCCTAATTAAATCTAAGATCCAGGTCTGGTCCCGCCTCCCCCTGGGAATATGGGGCCGGGTCAACTTAATAAAGATGGTACTACTGCCTAAGGTACTGTACGTCTTATGGCATACTCCAGTATACCTACCCCTTAAGTATTTTAAACTATTAGAAGCACTACTCAAACCATTTATATGGGGGAAATCTAGACACAAACTCTCATGGCAAACACTTAAAAACCCAACGGATATGGGTGGAACAGCACTACCTGATTTTAACCATTATTACATTGCGTCACAACTATCCCAACTATTTCATATTGACAAAACTGACAAGGAACGCTTTCTCATCCTACTAAGCCCCCGTTGGGCCCAACATACTGGAGACCCAATAAATGGGATAGCAGTGGGTGTAGGGAATACACAGTCAAAAGATTATAGACACTCTTTGCTGTATCATTATAGACGCATATGGGAATTGGCTTCTTCCAAACTAGAGACACCATCATTTAATGACTATACACCACTTTGGCATAATAACAAGTTGCAGGAACTTAATGGAATCCAGAACTCAGATTTATGGGCAGCCAAGGGCATATACTATTTACATCATCTACTCACGAATGGAACTTTTAAAACGTTTGAGACACTTAAGATGGAGTTCCAGATCCCGAATCAAATGTTTTTTTGTTATCTCCAGATCCGTCATGCGATTCATACGCAGTTTGCACAAGGTCTTCCACAGCCCACTCCTAACTCTATTATAGCCATAGTCAAGGATACAGACTCAAAAAAATTAATCTCCTGTTTTTACAACATGTTATCCGCCCCTACCTCTGCAAAATTAGCTTACGCGTTAAAACCAAGATGGGAGAGGGAGGTTGGAAGGATGGAGGATGAAGAATGGGAGGAGGCTCTGGAAACATGCAAGTTGGTTTCACCCAAACTTTCAGACAGACTGTCCCAGATCTTTATACTTCACCGCGCATACCTCACTCCTCTTAGGGTAGCTAGATATAAAAGAAGTCAACCCACCACATGCCCAATGTGTGGAACTGAAACAGGCACATTCTTTCACCTTATATGGTCCTGTCATAAGATACAAGATTACTGGAAACAAATAGTTACCTTCTTACACGACGACATGGGGTCTCCATTAACCCTTGACCCAAAGCAATGCCTCCTAGGGATTTTTCCAGATGTACTAGATAAATTCACATTAATATTCCTACATGAAACTTTATTTTCGGCTAGGAAAATTATTGCCAGACAGTGGATGAGATCTGAACCCCCTCACTTGGTGGACTGGAAAAGAGACATTAACACAACCCTTCCATATAAAAAATTCCTTTATATTAACAGAGGTTGTCCAAATAAATATAACAGAGTATGGGATAGATGGTTACAAGAGTCTACGACATGCACATAAACTGTGCTTATCCTGATACTTACTAAGTATGAGTATGGAAGTATACGGATTATGCCAGAACCTAAAGAACTAACTATATGATAAAAATATAAGTGTATCATGCTCTTTGTATACGGAACACCTCGTGTATGTGGTTAAACATGTGTACCAATGCTATCTATGTTTTTTGTACAATCTTGCAAATAAAAAGTTTGTTATAAAGTAAAAAAAAATTTTGGTTCGGGGTTCCCCTGTGGGGAATTCCCATGCCGATTTTATCAATGGACTGTTATGTGTATTGTCAGACCGGCAATACATTAATAGCTGCGAGTAGTTTTAAATGACTTTTTTTCCTTTGAAATGTCTGCTGTCAGACTGTTCTAAACACGGGAAACATGTGCCCCTTTACAGGCATACTATAGACACCCCCTCACATTTTACGAAATGTAAAGGAATATTATACTTTTATTGTTTCACTTTAAGCATTATTAAAATCACTGCTCCCGAAAAAATGGCTGTTTTTAAAACTTATTTTTGCATTGATCCATGTCCCCTGGGGCAGGACCCAGGTCCCCAAACACTTTTTATGATTTCTCCCATAGACTTTTAAAGGGTTTTCCGCGGCTTTCGAATTTGCCGCGAACACCCCAAATTGTTCGCTCTTCGACGAACTGGTGAACAGCCGATGTTCGAGTCGAACATGAGTTCGACTCAAACTCGAAGCTCATCCCTATTAGCCACATATTCGTTGATGCGAACAATCATGGCTCTGGTAGTGTGACCTACATATTGCAGGCTGCAGGGACAGATGAGTAAATACACTACATTAAGTGAGGTGCAAGTAATAAAAGTGTTTATATCATAGGATCTGGAAGAGGCTGTTGACTGGAACTGGCTAATCCATTTGTTTTGATTAGTATTAAGGTGACAAACACTACATCTCCTGCAGGGAAAAAGCCTTTTAGTCTCTGGAAGAAAGAGACCCTATTAGGTGTGTCTAGAATATTTGGTGCACCCTGCAATTTAAGTGGAGGCACACCTTAGAAAATGACTTCTGGAAATTTAGGGATAGCAGACCCTAATACTTTATAATTTTTTTGTATTTTCCAATGTCTGGACATAATCTTTTTAATGCCCAGATATTGTTGAGAGACCCTAGTGACGAAGGCAAACTTAACACCTTCCCGCCGAGCGCACGCAGATGTGCATACTCTGCTTTCGGGGGTTATACCGGGATGATGCCTGTAGCTGCAGGCATCATCCCGGTACTATTTTTTAGAGCCGGTGATCGACTTTCCTGGTATAACAACCGATGCAGCTAAAAGCCGCTAGGCTGTTATACCGGAGGAGCGTGAGGGAACGTCCCCCTTCCCGCCGCCTCCCACCGCTCTTGCCTCCGGCGGCTAGGGAAAGACTATAACAAAGCCGTGATCAGCTTCGTTCCAGCCTCCTAATAGTAAACACAGAAGCAACGTCATGAGGTCACTTCCCGTTTACTCGGCTGCCAATGGCACCGGTTTAAAAAAAATATACAGTATTCAGAATCGCCAAGAACGGCGATCTGAATACTTTGAAGTGCAAAGGAGGGATCGAGGGAAAAGACTATAGTCTATGCTATAGACAACAAAAAGATTGGAATGAATACTCATGTTGATTTTTGTTAATACAAAAACATGTTGATCAATGAGATTGACATATATTAGATATGCAGATATTGAAAAATACTAAACGAATGCCGCGTACACGCAATCAGAATTTTCATCGGAAAAGCCGCACAAGCTTGTCTTGCATACACACGATTACACCAAATTCCGACCGTCAAGAACACAGTGACATACAACACGTACGATGGGACTATAAAACGTAAGTTCAATACCCAGTGTGCCACCCTTTGGGCTCCTTCTGCTAAATCTTGTGTTTATCTCGTGTTAGTAGAAGTTTGGTGAGAGACGATTCATGCTTTTCAGCCTTGTGCTTTTCAGTCCATTACTGCTCTTCAGTTTGTGCTTGTGGGTTTGTATCTGGTTTTCAGTGCGTGTAGTCAGTTCGTATCTGTTTTTCAGTGCGCTCTTGTCCGCTCGTTTCTGATTGTCAGCTCACTCTTCACAGGCCTTTCTGTTCTTCAGTGCATTCTGTTAGTTCGTTCTGACCAGCCAACCATTTTGAAGACATGTTGTGGGTATGTTCTCATCGTAGAGTTTGTGCTATGCGGGGGCTTGGTGTTGGGGTTCTTGCTTTGACCCAAGCCCAGTCCATGAACAGGGTGGGGAGTTCATGAACCAAGAATTGGTTGCTCCAGCGTGACCAATTCTGTCATATGCCTTTGCTGCGGGAGATCCAGGAGAATAACCCTGATGATTTTAGGAATTTTCTCCGGATGACGGACCCCATTTTTCACCATCTGTTGGCTTTGCTGACCCCTGATATTATGAAGCAGGACACCTGCATGCGGCAAGCCATCACTCCCGAGCAGAGGCTAGTCGCTACGTTTCGTTACTTGGTGAAAGGGAGAAGTCTACATGACCTCAAGTTCATCTCCCCCCAGGCTCTGGGTATCATTATTCCAGAGACCTGTTCTGCCATCATACAGCTCCTTTAACATCACATTCTATGTATTTAATGTATGTTAATGTTTTGTATTTCTTTCATCATTCCCTAATTACCATGATTGTAATATGCTGTGAATGTCCTCTTTATCCTCATGCATGCTTTAAGCTGTTAATGCTGCTCTTTTGGCCTACATGCATATTTGCCTTTACTAACCTCCCCAGCATGCTATCCTGGGCCCATACACACCTAGCCTAGTCACTTAACAATGTATTTTGTCAGCTCCATTGTACTGCTTTACCCTAAACACCCCCTAAAATGTGTCCAATGTTATTGCTGTCCTTAAATTCAGGCAGAGTGCCAGAGGCTTTTTTTTGGGGTCCAAAACTCATTTCTAACCCTCCCCCCATAAAATGTTTCCAATGGGTCATCAGAGGGGGTGAGGAATCTGATAAGTGGATCTTATATTTTTGTCTTTAAATACTCCTTAAAATAAATGTTATTCTGATGTTGGCCAAGAATGTTTGTGTCTAATCTGCTTGCAATGTTATGTGCAAAAGTACTATTTTTTTTTCTTTTTTGACTCCACAGTTTCCTTCAACGCCACAGGAATGGCAGACTGTGGCTTCTCAATTTGCTCTGCGTTGGGAATTTCCTAACTGCGGAGGGGCATTCGATGGGAAACATGTCCACATCATCCCACCACCCCACTCTGGGTCATACTATTTTAATTATAAGGGTTTCAATAGTATTGTGTTGATGGTGGTGGTGTCGGCGACATAAGCGTTTCTCTATGTGGACATGGGGAAGAATGTCTGGATGTCAGATTGTGGAGTCTTTGCCCAGACCGAGTTCTAACGAGTGGTGGCTTGGGATTGCCACTTACGGAAGAGAACGTTGAACGACTTACATTTGTTTTTATTGCTGATGAAGCATTTGGTCTGGGTGATCACCTGATGAGGCCATTCCCTCAGAGGACCCTCACCCCAGAGAAGAGAGTTTTTAATTACCGGCTGGCCATAGCCAGAAGAGTCGTGGAGAACACCTTTGGGATAATGGCCAGGTGGTTCCACCTATTTCTTATAGCTATTTATATGGCGGAGTTCAAACTGAACCACATAGTTCTAGCATGCTGCATACTTCACAACTTTTTAAAGAAAAATGCTTCAAATTATGTTGCCTCAGTTGGGCCTGAGGCCGGACTTCCAGAAAATGCTGTCCTGGCTTGCCCCCCCAAAACACCTGTGAAGTGCGTCAAAAATATGTAGATTATTTTACAGGTAGGGGGGCCATTGCTATGCCAGCAAATTTGTAAAAATTTTATATTTTATCTGATAAAATCTTGATTTTGATTTACTGCTTGTGTTTCTTTTAGCTGTCTCCTAGGTTCTCCTAGTGCACTTGTAGTGCCGATTGGTTTTTCCATTATTAAATAACACCCATTGTCACTGTAAACACCAACTTAACACAAAAACTGGTATTGAGCATTGAAAGAAGAAACCACACATTATTGAGTATAAAACCTTTTACTCCGTGCACATTGACATGTGCGTTGTAAAACATTTTTTGGTAAAAAAAAAAACAACATCTTTTGGTTTTATAAAGTTTTACCTTGAAAATATTTTTTTAGTACATAAACAGGCATGTTTCAAAACATAACATACACAACTCAGGAACTTACAAAGCTCAACATTGAAAAACTTAAGGCAATATCAGACATTATAGTGTCAAAATGTGTTGATATTGCCTTCTTCAGATGGGGTGATGTCACCCCTGTAAAAGCTAAATTTTGAAGATGCACACAAATTGGGAGTCAAACTGGGGATTTCCCTCCTGATCCCATGCCTAATGTCAACATGTGCTATCTCCCATCATGGGGGATCAATGGATGTGTTTTGGGGGTGCAACCACTTCCTCTCACCTACTTGAGTTTTGAGGAAGGGGTTGCACCCACAAAACGCGTACATTGATATCCCCTGATGGCAGATAGCACATGTTGACATACTGTGTGCATCTTCAAAATTTGGCTTTTAAAATGCGTCAAAAATTTCTAAACATTGGTCCCAAAAAATAGAAAATGGTGTAATTTTGTTATTTAGATTCTTCCTAGTATATCAATCATGTTCTTCAGTTTTTGTTCAACCTCATTTGTTTTTTGCTTTATGATGTCTAAATCCCGACTACAAAACATTATGTCCTGGATTTGCCTTTGTGCACTGTCAATGGTGAAATGAGGTGATTGTTCTTTCACAACATGCACATCACCTAAAATAAAAAATACACACCATGTATTATAAATATGCAGGCATACATCTATTACCTGAATCTGTGGTGTCAGACACTGACCTGTTCTGGTGACAAGTACAACCACCTTTACTTCCTCCACATCGTGAGGTTGTGGTGTTCCCCTTCTTCAGGAGGTGGAGGGTCCCTAGTGTCCTCACATGTCTCGAGTCTTTTCTCCCCTATGAGAATGAAACAAAAGGTATACTTAGCACACAGATATTTGAGGCCAGAAATAGGAATATGAAACATTGCTTGGAAGTGGGGTACAATTGTCTGTTTTGGCAGAGTTCCAAGCTGAAGACATGATTTTTTCCCTTACCAAAGCTCGAATGCTTACCTTTTTTGGACAAGTTTCACACATGGAGACACCCCAAGTATCCACTGGAGTACTTGTGTGGGACACCCTAAAAAGTTTGTTCTTGTATCCCACACCAGTGCTCCTGAGTCCAGATATGAAAAAAAATGCTGAATGCCCTCTCCTTACATTACACCGAATCAAGTTTGCAATTCTTTCTAGTTTCAAACACATCTATTTAACAATGTCCTAAACTTCTTTTAATACAAAATAGCATGACCAAATGTAGTTAACCCTGTATCTGCCAAAAACATCGTATTTAGTTGGCAAATGAACGATGTGTACTGCGACTGATTACTGTGCCCACGAACATGAAAGTAACCATTTAAAACTGTACAACAGTAAAGAAAAGCACATGAAGCAGTATGCAAGTAATAATAATAATAGGAACACACATGACAACTACTTACTTTTTAGAAGCACTTTCTTGATCCTTCTGTACTGATCCTGCTCCCCCAATTTCAGGTCTGACCAGTGTTTCCTCAATTGCTCCTTGGATCATCTTACCCCAAAATTCCTGTGCAGACTCTTCACAACTTTAGACATGATCTTGGCCTTTCTCACATTTGGGTTTAGGTAAGGTCCATACTTCCCGTCATAGTCGGCCCTCTTCAACATGTCCACCATCTCCATCATCTCTACAAAGGCCATATTTGAGGCCTTAAATCTCCTGTGGGATCGTGACGTTTCTGGCTCCGGGCTTTCCTCCTCGTTACTGCTATTATGCACCTGCTGTGTCTCCGCCATGTTCCTTTCCCACTGCGATGAAAGAGAAGGGGCATGGAATATTTGAGAAAGAATGTCAGGGGAGGGCAACGTGGGCGGAGTTTCAAGCATGCGCAGTGTATATAAAGCTAACACGCGTGTGTTGTACGTACGATCTGTGAGTGGAGGAAGTGCTGATCATGAGAAAAAAGGTAACATTTTAACTTGGGATATCAGTGGCCTATACTGATTCGAGATTGAGGCCTATATTGGGATAAGATTAGGAGAGTTTAGCCTGATATTAGTGTTTTTATCTTGTGTTTTGTCTTGCAGCAAATATGAAACAATTCAAAGACCCTGAATTCATGGGCCAGTTCATAGACAGATACAGGGATATGAGAAATTTGTGGCAGGTTAAAAACCCCTTATATCAAAATAAACCAGCTAGGAAGGCATCGCTGGAGAAACTGCTGAAATTTGTGAAGACGCAGGTCCCCGAGGCAGACATCGAGTTGTGGATAAGAAAATTGGTAGCTTGAGAAGCACGTATAGGAAGGAGCTTAATAAGGTCCAGGCTTCCATGAAATCAGGAGCAGCAGGAAAGGATGTGTATGTACCCAGTCAGTGGTACTACAACAGGATGCGGTTTCTGGAAGACCAGATTGAAGCCAGGGAATCACTTTCTACACTTCCAACCATTCCTTCCCTCAAACCTTCCCTTAAGCCCAGCTGAGGCTTCGGGGGACCAACCTGGGCCTTCCATTCTGGAAGAAGTTGAGGAGCCCAGCTGGAACCAGGTATAGTATTTTTAACATATTTATTGTCCGAAAATTATTTTTGTTAACTAGATGTTATTATTGATAACAAATGAATGATTTAACAAAAAGTGTTTTACATATCAATAGAGTGTAGGGGCCAAAAATGATTGTGACAAGAAAGAAAAATGCTGGGCTCAGAATGATAGTCTTTTCTATTTATTAACATTCAATTTGCAACAGTCATGAGCTTAAAATTGTGTGTGATTAATGAACCAAAAACTAAAACTATGTCCCTTTTTCATACACAGGAAGACCTCAGCCAGGACGATGCTCTGGAATGTGGCAGCCAGGAGGAGGCGGGGGTAAGTGTCAGCCAGGAGGTTGAGGGGGTAAGTGTCAGCCAGGAGGTGGCAGGGGTAAGTGTCAGCCAGGAGGTGGCCAGGTCCAGTAGCCTCACCCAATCCCAGGTGCCTCCCCTCCGCCTTACAACAAAAAGGGCCAGGAAGGGGAGTAACGTGGAGGAAGCTGCACTGGGCCTCATTAAGGACGTTAATGCGGCCCTGATAACACCCCCCGACACTGAAGAGGCCTATGGCTGCTATGTATCTGCAAAATTGCAGCAAATGGAGGAGGCAGCACTGGGCCTCATTAAGGACGTTAATGCGGCCCTGAAAACACCCCCCCGATGCTGAAGAGGCCTATGGCTACTATGTAGCTGCAAAATTGCAGGAAATGCAGGAGGGCCAATGCCTCATGTGTGAGAATATTATTTTTCAGGCCCTTCAGAATGGGTTGAGGGGCCAAATGAGTGATAACATGCACTTATTTGCGCTCGCCCATCCTCCTCCTCCTGCCACAAGTCCACCTCCAGAGCCACAGCCTCCAAGGAAGGTTTGCAGGGAAGGCTGCAGGGAAGCACGGAGGGAAGGCTGCAAGGAAGACATGAAAGTGATGGCCTGGGTTCAGTCTGGTCTGACAGAAGACACATGCTGTTGTAGTACCACAGCCTGGGGACCTATATGTCATCTGCTGCTGTTCCTGATCTCTGGGAGTCCTGGACCAGATTGCGCTCCCTATTATATGGACTTCTCAGGCTACCAATTTTTATTTACAAAGAGTTGATGTGTGCCCTGGTGACCAAAGGCTTTGCAAATTCAAGCAGTTTCTCCAGCATTGCCTTCCTCTTTATTTTGTTATTATTTTGTTGAATAATTGGAGATTTTTATATGAAAATACTTGCCTATGTATAGTTTGTTTGCAAGTAGCCAGGTACATTTCAAAAATACAATGTCAAATTAACAAGGGACAACAACTAACCTCCTTGAGCTTTAAAAATACAAGGAGATCTTGATTGAAAAAAAAAAAGGTGACTATAAAAAATAATTCTAAACATTATTATGGAAATTTGGCTTTAAAAAAAGATTATTTAGGAGATCACGAGAAATAATAAAGAAATACATTTGTCAGAACTCTGTGTGAATGTTAGCAGCAAAACAAATTCATTATTCTAGCGTTATAAAGAACAAAAGAATGCGCTGCATTAAAAGATCCAAAAATTTACAGTGTGACGAATGTGCTATCTCCATTATGAATGCTAGTTTTACCAGACCGAGTGCTTCCATCTCATACTTGATTCTGAGCATGCGTGATTTTTTGCGTGTCCGAATTGCATATAGGCGAATGCATTTTTGGATAGGAACTTTTTCTGATCGAAAAATAGAGATCTTGCTCTCAATCTTTTGCTGGCGGGAATTCCACCAACAAAAGTCCAATGGAGCATACACACGGCCGCAATTTCCGACCAAAAGCTCTCATCGGACTCTTGCTGGCGGACTTTCTGCTTGTGTGTACAGGGCATTAATGTCTTTATGGAGCATTAATCATGTTATAGAAATAGGGGAGAGACATGCTGGATATCCCTGCTGGAAATTCAACTCCGTTGGATTAGTATTTTTGCTGGACAACTACTTTGACCAGCAAGACCAACAAATTTTAAATTGATTCAGCTCTTTTTAACCTACTCAGGTAAACCATTACCAATGATCTATCCCTTAATTATTGCTAGATGGTCTCTGCATTATAATTTCATAAAGGGACACCTTTATATATATCCCCCTTTTCCTGCTTTTTTTCAGGAAAATTGTTAGTTCTGTCTCCTTCTGCAAACACTGGTTGGGCATTTTACCAATGGGATGTCTGCTACACACATGGAACTTGTATTTCTCTATCTGAATTTCAAGCTATATATTGACTTTGAGCAGCTCGGGTAAGGTCCATCTCTCTCCCCTATATCTATAACATGATTAATGTTCCATAAAGACATTAAGTTTACAGTTTTTCAATATCTGCATATCTAATATATGCCAATCGCTTTGATCAACATCTTTTTGCATTAACAAAAATCAACATGAGTATTTATTCCAATCTTTTTGTTGTCTATAGCATATAGAATGCCACACCGGAACTCCTGAGGAAGCTCTGCTGAGCGAAACATGTTGAGTGGTAGTGTCTGTTAATTAAGCCTTTGTATAGAACAATTGATTTTTGATATGGATGAAACATTGTTCTCATGTTTTTAATGTTTGTAATAAAATTAATTTTTTATATATTGTACAAGTGAGCTTTTTAGTCTCCTTACCCAACACCTTAAAAGTCCCGAGGTTTGTTACCTCTTCTCCCCCCTTCTTTTGGATGACAACTTTCTGCACCAGTGTAACTATTACAGTCAGTGGACTTGTAGGTCGAAGTGACCAGAGCACCTTCCCTAATTTCTATATTAAGATCCAAAAAATGTATCTTTGAGGAACTAGTCTCATGTTGTAAAGAAATCCCTAGGAACTTTTCATTGAGCTAATTAAAAAGTGAATTCATACGCGCCCCACCAAAGAAAGCCTCAGAATCGCAAAGATAATCCATGCCCATGGCTTAGCTGACACTTGGAGGGAACTTAACCCCAACAAAAGGGACTATACCCATTACTCTTCCCCTCATAACACATATGCGAGGATTGACCACATACTGACCCCATCCTCCTTACTCCCGTTAATCCACAGAGCACAAATCAGGGAGTCGGCCCTTTCGGACCACTCCATTGTCACCATAACACTCAAAACAGGCACACTGGGAGGATCCAGGGGACATTGGAGACTGAAAGAGTCGCTGTTATCTGATCCCATCAGGGTTACAGAACTTGAAAAAGCCCTACAAGAGTATTTTAAATTCAATAAATCAGAGGACACTTCTCCCAAAACGCTATGGGCTGCACATAAAGCTTTTATAAGGGGTAAACTCATCCAGATTGCCACTCAAATCAAACAAGCACAGAAAGCAGACCTAATTCGGTTAGACAGGGAATATACCACACTGAAGGCTTCCCATAAAAAAGACCCTTCCAAGACCCCTGTCTCCCTCATTGATAAAGCCAGACTTGATTTCAATCTAGCACTCACATCCAAGGCCGAAAAGGCCGTTCCCTGGAACGGACAGAAATTTTACACACAGGCAGACAAAATAGGCCCCCTCCTAGCGAAAAAGCTGTCTCCCCCCATCAAGATCCATGCTTTACCCAAACTCAGGATAAATAGTCAACCCCCCACGACTAACCCTTCCAAGATACTAGAAGCTTTCCAGGGTTTTTACTCTAAATTATATAGCTAAACAGCTTCGCCAACCGCGGACTTAAAACCTAAGTTCCTGGAGGGTATTCCCCTACCCTCCCTAAAAGATACTAAATTAGAAGTCTGCGCTTAGGAAAATATTATAGAAGGGCTGCAGCCTCCCCTTAATTAATTCCTAATAGGAGTTAATTGGAAGTATTAAAAGAAGAGATCTGGGGAATTGGCGCTGCCCTATTACCATTAGATGTTAATTAAAAATCACAGAAACATATAAATAAATGTATAAAACGAAAGGAGCTAAATGTGTATCACTTAGGTGAATGTACCCCTACGCTTGTGCCAGAATAAATAAAATTAGTGAAAAGGTGTGATTCTTTAAAGTGAGCGTGCAATTCCTCTGTATTGCGTAAATGAATATTACAATATATGGTTTGGTTTAAATTTGCCCCACCTCCATTGCAAAACTACACATTTACAACATATCAAATCATATC